>NC_045446.1:15372375-15374273 GCF_002776525.5 Piliocolobus tephrosceles
AAAAAAAAAAAAAAAAAATAGATGGGGTTTCACCATGTTGGCCAGGGTAGTCTCCAGCTGCTGAGCTCAAGTGATCTGCCTGCCTCAACCTCCCAAAGTGCTGGGATTACAGGTGTGAGTCAGTGCTCCTGGTCAACCTCTTTGTGTTTAAATACTGCTATCTTTCTTCCTGTCCTTGTGAAATGTCTATGTGTTAAAAAGTAGTTCTTACCTTTGTGCTGTGGATCCTACCTCCTTCGCTCCTGCATTTTTTTGGCGGAGGAGAAGGGGATGGAGTCTCGCTCTGTCACCCAGGCTGGAATGCAGTGGCAGGATCTCGGCTCACTGCAACCTCCGCCTCCAATGGACAATTAATAGCTCAAATTTAACACTGCCAAAAAACTTGACATTTCCTTCCCCCCCTCCCTAAGTTTCCCTTGTCCCTCAGGGGACAACTCCCTGAGTTTCCCCAATCTCATGTCTAACCTAGTGTCTCTTGTTAAAAAAAATCTAGGATGCATCCTTGATTCCATCGTTTTCCTCACCACTCCATTAGGAAGTCCCACCTTCAGAATATCCTCTCACCAGCTCTACCTGTACTGCCCTAGTATTTCATCCCCCACCAGTTCTCACATTCACACGCTTACAAAACTCTCCTAATTACTGTCCTTGCTTCTACACTTGCCCTATAACCCACTCTCTGCAAAACAGTGATCTTTTCAAAATTTAAAGTAATCAGCCAGGCTAATCCCAGCAGTTTGGGAGGCCGAGGTGGATGGATCACTTGAGGTCAGGAGGTCGAGACCAGCAGGGCCAACATGGCGAAACCCCATCTCTACTAAAAATATAAAAATTCGCCAAGCATGGTGGCACATGCTACTCAGCTACTCAGGAGGCTGAGGCAGAAGGATAACTTGAATCCGGCAGGCAGAGGTTGCAGTGCACCAAGGTCATGCCACTGCACTCCAGCCTGGGTGACATAGCAAAACTCATAAGGAGGGAAGGAAGGTGGGGGAGGGAAGGGGAGGAGAGAGGAGGGGAGGTGAGGGAAGGAAAGGAAGGAATAGGAAGGAAGGGGAAGGAATGAAAAGAAAGAAAAAAGAAGGAAAGAGAAGAAAAAGAGAAAGAAGCAGGAAGGAGGGAGAAAGGAAAGGAAAGAAAAAGAGAGAAGGAAGGAAGGAAGGAAAGAAAGAGGGAAGGGAAGGAGGAGATCAGCCAGGCGCACTGACTCACGCCTGTAATCCCAGCACTTTGGGAGGCCAAGGCGGGTGGGTCACCCGAGGTCGGGAGTTCGAGACAAGCCTGACCAACACGGAGAAACCCCATCTCTACTAAAAATACAAAATTAGCCAGGCGTGGTAGCGTATGCCTGTAATCCCAGTTACTTGGGAGGCTGAGGCAGGAGATTTGCTTGAACCTGGGAGGCGGAGGCTGCGGTGAGCCAGATTGCACTGTTGCACTCCAGCCTGGGCAACAAGAGTGAAACTCCATCTCCCCCCACCAAAAAAAAAAAAAGAGGATCAAATAATTACTCTACTTAACTACCCCTCCCCACTGGTTCCCATTGCTCTTAAGAGTAAAATCCATTCTTAAACCAGGCGCTGTGGCATGAGCCTGTAGTGCCAGCTACTCAGGAGATTAAGATGGGCGGATCACTTAAGCCCAGAAGTTCAAAGCCAGCTTGGGTAACATAGTGAGACCCCCCATCTCTCTCTTTTTTTTTTTTATTTTTGGAGATGGAGTTTCGCTCTTGCTGCCTAGGCTGGAGTGCCGTGGCGTGATCTTGGCTCACAGCAACCTCTGCCTTCCAGGTTCAAGCGATTCTCCTGCCTTAGCCTCCCAGGTAGCTGGGATTACAGGCATGTGCCACCATGCTAGGCTAATTTTTTGCTTTTTTTTTTTTTTTTTTTTTTTCCTTT
>NC_045446.1:15374373-15383696 GCF_002776525.5 Piliocolobus tephrosceles
CGGAGTCTCGCTCTGTCGCCCAGGCTGGAGTGCAGTGGCCGGATCTCGGCTCACTGCAAGCTCCGCCTCCCGGGTTTACGCCATTCTCCTGCCTCAGCCTCCTGAGTAGCTGGGACTACAGGCGCCCGCCACCTCGCCCAGCTAGTTTTTTGTGTATTTTTTAATAGAGACGGGGTTTCACCGGGTTAGCCAGGATGGTCTCGATCTCCTGACCTTGTGATCCGCCCATCTCGGCCTCCCAAAGTGCTGGGATTACAGGCTTGAGCCACCGCGCCCGGCCTCCCTGTTCTTTTTGAGACAGAGTGTCATTCTGTCACCCAGGCTGGAATGCAGTGATGCAATCTCAGCTTACTGCAACCTCCACCTCTCGGGTTCAAGGAATTCTCAGCCTCCCGAGTGGCTAGGGTTAAAGGCATGGCCAGCACCCAGAGCACCTGGGCCAAAAAATCCGTTCTTCACCCCGGTTTACAAAAGCCCTACATTATCTGGTCTTTGCTGCCCCCTCCAGCCTCATCTTGTACAGTCGCTCTTGGTTCCACGCTTCAACTACACTGGTTTTTCTCTTCACCAAGCTCACCAAGCTTGTTCCTTTATTAGGGTTTTACAGGTTTTTTTCACCAGGAAGGTTTTGCCCCAGACTTCACACAGCCATTCGAGTCTTAGTCCAAAATATATGCTCAGGAAGGGCCTTACCTGACCACCCAGTCAAAAGTAGCCTCTAGTCACTCTGTATCATATCCCCCAAATTTAAGTCTCTGCATAGCACTTGCCTTTTTAAATGTGTTTATTCTATAATGTAAGCTCCATAAAACTTTTGTCTATCTTGTTCCCCATCTAGAATGGCTCCTGACAAACAGTAGGTCCTCAGTAAACATTTATGGAAAGAAGGAATGGATGAATGGCATCAGATACTTAAGTAATCCAAGTCCAAACCAGGGACACCAAACAATCATTTGCAAGAGATCGAAAAGAATGGGCTTTCCCAGCTTCTTACCACCTGAAATCTCAAGTTATACTTTGACTTACGGTCTAGTTCCAATCAAATAGACAAGAAGGATAGCTGTACTGGAAGGAAAATGAGCTATCTCTGGAAAATGATTAGATATGATGAAATCTCATTCCAAGATTATCACCAGCCTCTAACTCCCCACAGTAAATCCAGCACTGACAGCAGATTTACCATCTATTTACCTAAGCACAGAGGAAAGGGGAACTATCATAAGAACTCACGGCCAGGGCCAGGTGTGGTGGCTCACGCCTGTAATCCCAGCACTTTGGGGGGTCGAGGTGGGTGGATCACGAGGTCAGGAGATCGAGACCATCCTGGCTAACATGGTGAAACCCCCTCCCTCCTAAAAACACAAAACAAAACAAAAAAATTAGCTGGGCACGGTGGCAGGCGCTTGTGGTCCCAGCTACTCAGGAGGCTGAGGCAGGAGAATTGCGTGAACCCGGGAGGCGAAGCTTGCAGTGAGCCGACATTGCGCCACTGCACTCCAGCCTGGGCAACAGAGCGAGCACAGAGTCTCACACCTGTAATCCCAGCACTTTGGGAGGCCAAGGTGGGCAGATCATGAGGTCAGGAGTTTAAGACCAGCCTGGCCAACATAGTGAAACCCTGTCTCTACTAAAAAAAATACAAAAAATTAGCTGGGCATGGTAGCAGGCACCTGTAACCCCAGCTACTTGGGAGGCTGAGACAGGAGAATTGCTAGAACCCAGGAGGCAGAGGTTGTGAGCCGAGATCGCGCCACTGCACTCCAGCCTGGGTGACAGTGCGAGACTCTGTCACAACAACAACAACAAAAAAAACTCACTTGGCTCACAGGTAGGTTTCTTGGTTTTCCCCTCCTCTAAGCATTTTAGCAATAAATCATTCCAATGATATTTCTATAACACTTAGAGGAAAAAAAATAAATTATACCAACTTCTATGACATGGCAAAAATATTTATTAAAATGATTTTTAAGTTTGAACTTTATTGGAAAGAGTCCCTCTAATTCACACTTTCAACCTAGATAAATGGGTAAGAACCCTATATGGAATATAAAGCATTGATTTTTAAAAACCACAAAGTAGCACAGTGAAAGAAATGCAATTCTCCAGGGTCTTAGAGAATTCAAAGTGGCATCTTAGGTAGTCTAAGCAACCAATTAAGAGTCTCATGGTTTTCCTTTTGGTTCAAGATTAGAAGAGTCAGGTTACCACTACCTGTTTTTAGAGGTAGAATATGAACTTCTACTAGTCCACAGTTTACTGGTCAAGTGGCCCCAACAGAGTCTCTTATCTCAGCCCATCTGCCTCTAGGGGTGGCCAGAAGATCTCTATGTCCCAGGCAGCAAGGCTTCCTGCTGATCTCTACTTCAGATCCATGAACCGGATGTCCATGATGAGAAGGAAGTTCTTAGGCAGTGGGCGGGGGGCTGGAGACAGAACAGTAAACACCTGATGCTCCAGGTCCACACTGGTCACCACAATGAAGCCAGCTACACTCGTCTCGGACAGGTTCTCCTCTGTGCCCTCGGCAGTGCTAACGCTCAGTAGGTGGTGCACCATATCTCGCCCAGGAGTGACGGGTACTAGCTTGAGCTGATTATCCTCTTGAGACATGCCCAAAGGTAAACAGGAGTCTGGGATGGTGGGTGCCCCAACTTTGTAGATTTTCACATCTGAAAATTTGACATTGAAGGCATGGGGATAGAAACAGCCTCGGAATCCATAAAAATACTCACGGATACGCTCATCCCTACATTCCCGCCGGAAGTCCTTGGAGCGCTCCACCACACCCCCAGATTTAGGGAGCAGCACGGTGCGTACAAAGTGGGGGAGGTCCCGTTTCAGTTCATTGTACAGTCGTTCTTGATCCAGAACCACAACGACATCCACCTCAAAAGCTGAGGCTGCATGCACCAGAGCCTGGTAACCAGAGCCCTTGACCCAGCCACAGGTGTTAATGACACAGCCACTCACAGATGCCCTTCGATTCACCTCACACCTTTGGTTGAACACATCTGCTAAACGAGATGTAATCTGCAAAAGAGAGGATCCAGGTAAGAACAAAAATACCCAGACAAACCCATGGCTACTTTGTTCCTCTTTAGAATAAGTGCTTTTAGATATAAGAAAAATGACTTTTTTTTTTTTGAAACGGAGTCTCACTCTGTTGCCCAGGCTGGAGTGCAGTGGTGCGATCTCAGCTCACTGCAACCTCCACCTCCCGGGTTCAAGTGATTCTCCTGCCTCAGCCTCCCGAACAGCTGGGATTACAGGCACCAGCCACCACGCCTGGCTAATTTTTGTATTTTCAGTAGAGACGAGGTTTCACCATGTTGGCCAGGCTGCTCTCCAACTCCTGACCTCAGGTGATCCACCTGCCTCAGCCTCCCAGGTTGTGGGATTACAGGCATGAGCCACTGCACCCAGCCTGAAAAAATGACACTTTTAAGGGCTGTAGTTTTGACAATATAACATGGATTTAATTTTTATGTTGCTGCTTCTACCTCCTGTTTTATGCCATAAGTAAAAATCTAACAAATTACTAAGAATAGATCCACAGAAATGTTTAACAATCTGAGACTGACTTATATTTGGCACTGCCTTTTCTGAAGTAATGCAGCAGAAATACCAGCTGAGAAAATGCAGTGTTAACTAGTAAACTTCCCCAGTTTCCTACCCTGATAGCAACCCTTCCCTCCACTTCACCTTTCTCTGGCTCTGACCTTATTATAAAGCTTGATGTTGGTGCCAGGAGTGGTGGAACCAAAATGATACACCAGAGGAGCCTGGATAGAGAAACCCTCTTCCACGTCTGCAGGCCGCTCAATGTAGAGGGCCCCCATGGTACCAGGGATGGACACAGAACCCTGGCCCACATCCAGCTCCACATAAGTGGGACGGCGGCCCAAACGCACTGCATAGTTGAGCAGAAGGCGACACACTGTAGACTTGCCCACATCAGTGGGGCCCACTACCATCACACGGGGACCGCGCTCTTCTTCCTTTTCTGCTTGCCTCCGCATCTGTTCCAAGGCTGTGTGAGTGTTGAGGTAAAGCAACATAGGAGTGTCCTTGGAGACATAAGCCACCTCAGTGCGGCCGCTCAGTTGCACAGAACAGCCATGCCAAGTGAAAACAGCCACCTTGGCACCAGCATCAAAGGTGAATTTCTTGTTTCGGGTCAGCTCTGTGCCAAAGATCTCTGCCATGCCAGTCAACAACTCCAACTGAACTGACTGAGATGCCTCCACCTCAAAGCGAAGTTCTGTTTCTCGCTCTAGTTCAAATTTAGTGGTTGGCTTCTTGTCATCATTAGCCTCTTCTCCCATCTCTTCTGTGTAGCTGCTGCGCCTAGAACATAAATTAAATATCAGACCTAATTGTAAGTCAGTCCTCTGTTACAAAAACATCCAATGGGGCCAGGCGTGGTGACTTATGCCTGTAATCCCAGCACTTTGGGAAGCTGAGGTGGCTGGACCACTTGAAGTCGGGAGTTCAAGACTAGCCTGGCCAACATGGTGAACCTCGTCTCTACTACACATAAAAAAAAAAAAAAAAAAAAAAATTAGCTGGGCATGGTGGTGGGTGCCTGTAATCCTAGCTCTTTGGGATGCCAAGGCAGGAGAATCACTTGAACCCAGGTGGCAGAGGTTGCAGTGAGCCGAGATTGCACCACTGCACGCCAGCCTGGGCAACACAGCAAGACTCCATCTCAAAAAAAAAGAAAAGAAAAGAAATCATCCAATGGGCCAGGCACAGTGGCTTAGGCCTGTAATCCCAGCACTTTGGGGCACTGAGTTGGGCAGATCCCCTGAGCTCAAGAGTACAAGACCAGCCTGGGCAACATGGTGAAACCCCATCTCCACAAAAAATGCAAAAATTGGCCAGGCCTGGTGGCTCACGCCTGTAATCCCAGCACTTTGGGAGGCCAAGGCGGGCAGATCACCCGAAGTCACGAGTTCAAGAGCCGCTTGGCCAACATCGTGAAATCTCATCTTTACTAAAAAATACAAAAATTAAGGCCGGGTGCGGTGGCTCAAGCCTGTAATCCCAGCACTTTAGGAGGCCGAGACGGGCGGATCACGAGGTCAGGAGATCGAGACCATCCTGGCTAACCCGGTGAAACCCCGTCTCTACTAAAAAATACAAAAAAACTAGCCAGGCGAGGTGGCGGGCGCCCGTAGTCCCAGTTACTCGGGAGGCTGAGGCAGGAGAATGGTCTGAACCCAGGAGGCGGAGCTTGCAGTGAGCTGAGATCCGGCCACTGCACTCCAGCCTGGGCGACAGAGCGAGATTCCGTCTCAAAAAAAAAAAAATTAGCCAGGCATGGTGGTGAGTGCCTGTTGTCCAAACTACTCAGGAGACTGAGTCAGGAGAATCACTTGAACCTGGGAGGTGGAGGTTGCAGGGTTGCAGTGAGGCAACATCGCACCACTGTACTCCCGCCTGGGCGACAGAGCAAGGCTCTGTCTCAAAACAAAACAAAACAAAAACATACAATCAATGTTTCCCCTTACCTTGCCTTAATTCTCTCCATATTTCTTATCACCATCTGTCTCACTATATATTATGTCTTCCCCGCCTTCCCCACCCCAAAATGTAAGACTTGGGCATTTTTGTTTGCTACTGCATACTACTTAGAATAGAGCTTGACAGACTGTAGACACCTCAATACATTGCGTGAATTAATGTCTCAGACATCAGAGAAAAACCATACCTACAGATGGACAGAAGATTTAATTATATCACCCTCCATCACTCTATTGGTAAACTCCAGATTTGAGAAGGTAACAGATGCCCAGACCCCAATCATCTTAGTCAACAGGAAAGGGCGTCTGCAATACGGATGCAAAGCAAAGAACACCGGGTTTGAACTCAGAAAACAGCATAAGCCTCGGTTCTGTAACTACTAGTAGTGTCTTTAGACAATCACTTAACTTCTCTGAACCCTTGAAGCTGTCGACTGGAAAGCACTTACACTTCCTCAAATACAGTGCTGTTCTTGGTGTTTATAGGAATTGTGGGAGGGAAAAAAAGCACTTCGTAAACTAGAAAACGACAAGGAAACGATATGAACTATTTCTGATCCTGGACTGCAGCTCTAGGTTCAGCATTTGTCCCAACATCCCCAAACACCAAAATCTCCCCGGACCCCAAGGAGGCGACAGTTGCGTTCCTGCCCTTTTTTAACTCACCTGCGCAGCCAGGAGCCCAACAGGTAAACCCAGAAGGTCCTCCAGTGCAGAACTTAAACCAAACTACAAGCGGTTCTTGCCCAGACCCACGCCGGAAACAAACGCAGTTCCGCACTTGCGCTATGAAAGGACACGCGGTTGCGCGCTGCCCTTTGGGACGTGTAGTTTGCCGGAACAGTCGAGAGCGGGTGCACTCGCTAAGCCGCTCGGCCTTCTGGGAGTTGTAGTCAAAGGATTGTTTTGAACTTGACGCCAAGGGTGGGAGGGGCGGCGGCCGTCGTTATTCTTGAGGCCGGAGGGAGGGGTGAGGAGGCGTGGCGGTTGCGCCCCCGTGCTGGTTAGCTACAGGTCGAGGGACCTGGCTTCGGCAGTGCGCGTCCGCGGCCGGAATCTCGCCCCAGATTTCCTGCTACCCTGCAGCCCAGGAAAGAGAAGCGAGGCCCGGAAGAGAGGGGGACTTACTGTCTAGGTCTAGGTCCCGCGACGGCCTGCTTGCCTGGACAAGCCACGAAGCACAAAATCCTGTTTGGGCAGGGGGAAACCTAGGGGTAGGGAAAGGGAGGTAAACAGCCCGACAGAGGTTGCACCGAGTTGTTGTCGCCCGCCTGACACAGTCCTTGGCACATGGAAGGCATTTCAAAATTTTTTTCTTTAATAAAAGAATAAAATTCCGATGATTTCTTCCAGCTACAAGTCAGTCATTACCCAACAACCTCTCTCCCACTAAACGAGGATTTTTGTTGGCCACTCATTTCCCTCCATAAATCCCTGACAGTTACAGGTCAGTCATTTGCCCCGCAGCCAACAGGTTCCACCACGTCTATAATCCTCTTTTTGCTAACTTGGGCTTTGGAATCTTATATTATTTGCTATACTGCTTACATCACTGTGTGACTTTGAGCAAATCACAGGCTTCATCTCTCTGAGATCTTTTTTTTTTTTTAATTTTTGAGACAGGGTCTCGCTCTCTCGCCCAGGCTGGAGTACAGTGACGCGAACATGGCTCACTGCAGCCTCGACCTCCTGGGCTCAAGCATGACATCGTTTTTTGTCTGCAAAGTGGGAATAATAACAGTGCCCAACCTAAAGTTGTTTTGACGATTGCAGGAATGTGCCTGTAAAGTACTAAGTACAATGTCTGTAATACAGAAAAATCTGAGGTCAGCTTTTACGTTTTTATTAGGGGGGGGGGGGGGGGGGGGGGGACTATAATACCATTCGTGCAATACTTAACATTTTTCAGATCCCTTTCAGGCATCTTCTTTCACAGCCGCCCTGTAAAGTCAGCTTTATTATATCCAATTTCAGATGGGAGAGGAGACTAAGATAGGTGCAGGGATTTGTCCAAACATTAACATAACTGAGTCCAGTTATGATAATAGTAAACATTTAAGCTGGGCGCGGTGGCTCACGCTTGCAATCCCAGCACTTTGGGAAGCCGAGACGGGAGGATCACCTGAGGTCAGGAGCTCGAGACCAGTCTGACCAACATGGTGAAACCCCATCTCTACTAAAAATAGAAAAATTAGCTAGGTGTGGTGGCGGGTGCCTGTAATCCCAGCTACTGGGGAGGCTGAGGCAGGAGAATCGCTTGAACCCGGGACGCAGAGGTTGCAGTGAACCGAGATGGAGTCACTGCACACCAGCCTAGGGAACAGAGCGAGACTCTGTCTCAAAAAAACAAACATATTTATATATTTTTATATGCCAGATACTGGTCTATGGACTTTTCGGGTGTAAATTCATTTAATCATCGCCAGAATCCTATGCAGTAGGTACTGTAATTGTCATCTTCACTTTACATGTGAGTACTTTTTTCAGTCCTGCTCAGGTAGTTAATTCATATTGAGGAGACTGGGAAGATTTTCTGGTTGGTTCGCCAGAAAGATTTTCTCCTGCTGGTCCTACTTAGCAGCACTCCCCAAGCAGTGCCATCCTCACTTGTCACTTCTGAGTTTTCTTTGATGGTTTGCTTTAATTATTTCTTTCATTCAACATGTATGCCTTAGCTTTTTTTTTTTTTTTTTTTTTTTTTGAGATGGAGTTTTGCTGTGTTGCCCAGGCTAGAGTGAAGTTGTGCAATTTCAGCTCATTGCAACCTCTGCCTCCTGGGTTCAGCTGATTCTCCTGCCTCAGCCTCCCAAGTAGCTTGGATTGCAGGCGCGCGTCACCATGCCCAGCTAATTTTTGTATTTTTACTAGAGATGGGGTTTTCACCATCAAGTGATCCACCCGCCTTGGCCTCCCAAAGTGCTGGGAATACAGGCGTGAGCCACCGTGCCCAGCCTATGCATTAGTTTTTCAATTAACTATTGGGTGTCCCCAATCTTCTCTTCTTTAAAAATTCAGTTCCAGTCTTCCATTTGCAAATTTTCTCCCTGAGTGGGCTTATCCTCACCTTTTTCCATGCAATCTATCTCCCAGATCTGTTTCTTCGCCTCTACTGTCTCCCTTGAGGCAGTTTCTCCCAGTTACCTGAAAGTCATTTTTATTTGGATATTGTATAACCATCTCAAGCTGAACTTAGGGGAAAAAACCCCTCCCTTCCTTTAGACTGCTCTCCATTTTGCTTCTAAAATACAGAAAGAGTCAGGACACAACATTTAAAGCATCTGTGCTTGACTACACTCTCTTCTCTCACTTTTTTTTTAATTGTTATTTTGAGATGGAGTCTTACTCTATCTCCCAGACTGGATTGCAGTGATGCGATCTCAGCTCACTGTAACCTCCATCTCCCGGATTCAAGCTGTTCTCCTGCCTCAGCCTCCCAAGTAGCTGGGATTACAGGCTTCCACCACTGCACCTGGCTAATTTTTCTATTTTTAGTAGAGACAGGGTTTCACCATGTTGGTCAGGCTGGTCTCGAACTCCTGACCTCAGGTGATCCACCTACATCGGTCTCCCAAAGTGTTGGGATTACAGGCATGAGCCACAGCACCCAGCTCTTTTCTCAGTTTTAATCTTTCACCAAGCACTCCTGCCATCTCCACCCCACCCCCAAACAATACTGTCATCATATGTTCTTATTCTCCTCTCCGGCTAGATCCTTGATCATTTTCTTTTTGCTTCCAAACTTTCTTTCTCTCTCCCTTCTTCCCTTTCTCTCTCTCTCTCTCCCCCCCCCCCCCCCCC
>NC_045446.1:15383796-15406790 GCF_002776525.5 Piliocolobus tephrosceles
CTCTCTCTCCCCCTCCCTCCCTCCCTCCCTCTCTCTCTTTCTCTCTTTCTCTCTTTCTCTCTTTCTCTCTCTTTCTTTCTTTCTTTCTTTTTGAGACATAATTTTGCTCTTGTTGCCCAGGCTGGAGTGAAGTGGCATGATCTCGGCTCACTGCAGCCTGCCCCTCACGGGTTCAAGCAATTCTCCTGCCTCATCCTCCCAAGTAGCTGAGATTACAGGCATCCACCACCATGCCCAGCTAATTTTTGTACTTTTAGTAGAGAAGGGGTTTTGTCATGTTAGCCACGATGGTATTGAACTCCTGACCTAAGGTGATCTGCCCGCCTCAGCCTCCCAAAGTGCTGGGATTACAGGCATGAGCCACTGTGCCCGGCCTGCTTCCAAACTTTCAATCCGAGCTGAGCCCAGTGGCTCACGCCTGTAATCCCAGCACCTCGGGAGGTGGGTGGATCACTTGAGGTCAGGAGTTTGAGACTGGCATGACCAATATGGCGAAATCCCGTCTCTACTAAAAACACAAAAATTAGCCAGGCATGGTGGCGCATGCCTGTAATCCCAGCTACTCAGGAAGGTGAGGTGGGAGAATCACTTGAACCCAGGAGATGGAGGTTGCAGTGATTCGCAATCACGCCATTGCACTCCAGCCTGGGAAACAGAGGAAGCTTCCATTTCAGAAAACAAACAAAACAAAATAACTTTGGATCCATGCCCTGAAAACTAACCATCTGCCTTTTCCCACTTCTCATTGTTCTCCTCAACAATCGCTTTTCAAATTCTTTTTCTACTTTCATTTCCCCTCTCTTCTGCTTCCCAAACAAGAGCACTTCTCTCTTCTTTCTTTACCTAGCTTTTTCTCTCAATTCCAAATCTCTGGTACTATCCCTCAAGACACCCACGTTGTCTTTTCAGAATTTACTTTAAACCCCAGAATCTTCCCTGATTAAATATTTAGAATTTCCTTTTATTTTCATGCTCAACTAGCAATGTCTCCCATTACCCATATTTCCCTGCCTTAACTTTTTCCCCCTCTTTACGTGTGAGAAGAAAAACAAACCACCCACAAGCACTGCTTTCTAGACATCCCTATCTTTGTCGTACTTCATTTGCTAAATGCTAGCCTCTGTTAGAAATCAGGGTTTTTGTCTTAGGGGATATGTTCTGTGTGCACATACTTTAGTAACATGCACAGGACAGCATCCCATGAGAAATGAATTCTGAGTCAAATGAAATTTAACTGGAAGCTGCTAGAAAAATAGCAACAAAAGATGTAATTTCTTCATAAGACAAAAATTTGGCATGTCTCTTGAATTTAGTAATAAATCCTCCCTGGGTTTTGGGGGTCATACACTGAGAATGCCGTTTTGGTTTCATTTTTGTTTTTTTTTTGAGACAGAGTCTCCCTTTGTTGCCCAGGCTGGAGTGCAGTGGCCCCATCTTGGCTCACTGCAACCTCCACTTCCTGGGTTCAAGTGATTCTTCTGCCTCAGCCTCCCAAGTAGCTGGGATTACAGGTGCACGCCACAACGTCTGGCTAATTCTTTGTATTTTTAGTAGAGACAGGGATTTCACCGTGTTAGCCAGGATGGTCTCAAACTCCTGACTTCAGGTGATTGGCCTGCCTCAGCTTTCCAAAGTGCTGGGATTACAAGGTGTGAGCCACTGCACCCAGCCAAGAATGCTGGGGTTTTTTGTTTGTTTGTTTTTGTTTTTGTTTTGTTTTGTTTTTGAAACAGAGTCTCGCTCTGTCACCAGGCTGGCGGGAGCACAGTGGCACGATCTCAACTCACTGCAACCTCCGACTTCCTGTTCAAGCGGTTCTCCTGCCTCAGGCTCTCGAGTAGCTGGGATTACAGGCACGTGCCGCCATGTCCAGCTAATTTTTGTATTTTTATTAGGGAAGGGGTTTCACCATGTTGGCCAGGATGGTCTCGATCTCCTAACCTAGTGATCCGCCTGCCTCAGTCTCCCAAAGTGCCGGGATTACAGGCGTGAACTACCGTACCTGGCGAGAATGCTGTTGTTTTTTGTTTTTGTTTTTGTTTTTGTTTTTGTTTGAGACGGAGTCTTGCTTTGTCACCCAGGCTGGAGGGAAGTGGTGCCATCTCAGCTCACTGCAAGCTCCGCCTCCCGGGTTCACGCCATTCTCCTGCCTCAGCCTCCGAGTAGCTGGGACTACAGGCGCGCACCACCACGCCTGGCTAATTTTTTGTATTTTTAGTAGAGACGGGGTTTCACCGTGTTAGCCAGGATGGTCTCGATCTCCTGACCTCGTGATCCGCCCGTCTCGGCCTCCCAAAGTGCTGGGATTACAGGCGTGAGCCACCGCGCCCGGTGAGAATGCTGTTTTGAAATGACACTAGGGTTTACTGCCTATCGTGTGCCAGGCACTTTTCAGGCATTTAAATGTTATATCACTTTAGTTTACATCTCCATAAGGTAAATATTATTAACTTCATTTAGCAGAAGAGTACGACTAAGGCACAAAGAGTATCAGTAATTTGCCTAGTGGCTCCTGCCGAGTAATTGGCACAGCTAAGATTCTAATTCAGTCTCTTTGAAGCCAAAGCCAGACACTTGGTTCATGTCTGAAGATGCAACTCAACCACTCTATTAATCAGGTTCTCTAGAGGGACAGAATTAATGGGATAGATGTATACATAAGTCGGGGTTATTACGGAATATTGACTCACATGATCACAAGGTACGGTCCCACAGTAGGCTGTCTGCAAGCTGAGGATCAGGGAAGCCAGTCCGAATCCCAAAGTTGAAGACCTTGGAGTTCCAGGTTCGAGGGCAAGAAGTGTTCAGCATGGGAGAAAGATGTAGGCTCAGAGGCTAAACCAGTCTGGTCTTTCCACGTTCTTCTGTCTGCTTTTATTCTGGCTCAGTTGACTAGATTGTGCCCACCCAGACTGAGGATGTGTCTGCCTTTCCCAGTCCATTGACTCAAATGTTAATCACCTTTGGCAATACCCTCACAGACACACCCAGGAACAATTCTTTGCATCTTTCAATCCAATCAGGTTGACAATATTAACCATCACAAGTCCACCCGTTGTCAACTTGAACCCATACACGTCTCCTGAAATCATACATCATCTTCAAATAAAGACAATAATAAGGCCATAATTACGCTTAACATAATACAGCTATCCTACGTACAACCGGAAACACACCAATCCCCAACCCAAATGCTATTACATAGGGGTAACAACACTTAAATGCTGATATCAAGTCAGTAAGTCTTATGTCACGTGATAAAGGCAAAAGAAAGGAAATAAATGAAGATATTTTCTTAGTACAAGTGTATATATGCACAAACATGTTCCTAACAAAAGGAGGAGGCAATACTCATGACAATTACAGTCCTCATTTCTGCAACTGGTCACGTGGTCATAGCTCGTATTGATGACTACTTTCTTTGACTGCCCATTCTGTATTCCGTTTGCCTTCAGCTAGCACCTCAGCAGATTATGTTTTCTTAACCTGGTGGAGTGACCTAAACCTTGATTCCTGAAGGGTCTAGGCGGTTTGTAATCCTGCCTGGATTGTGCTGTCGTAGTTTCCCATTGACCTTAATCACAGGGCACGGTAATATTAAGAGACACCCTATGGGATCTCCTGTATTCCATGCATACTTCCTTACCTCCATTGTGGAGCAGTAGACTGATTTCATCTTGATAGTCTGGGTCAGTCACCCCAGCCAACACTGTAACTCCCTTCTTGGCTAGTTGACTTAAAGGTAAGAAGAACCCAAAGTGGACAGGTGGCAATCTTAACTTCCAGTTTAATGGAATCACTGTTGTGTCTCTTGGTGGCAGCGTTCCTCCCTCTGGAACTAAGACCTCTAGGCCAGCAGAACATAATGCCACGGAAACAACTGCTATTTTGGAAACATCTAAATGTACGGGTCTGTACTAGGCATTGCGGTCCTGGGATGTAGAGAGAAATTTCCCAGAAGGCCTGTCTCAGGAAGTTTACAGCCCAATAGAGAATTTCATATAATGTAGGTGTCTCCATTCATGAAGCACACATAATTTGGAGGTAGCTGTTAAGAGGTTTCTGCATGCAAAATGTCATATTGGGTCTACGACTCCTTCAGGAGTATTAAACTGAGGCTTTAAGGCTTGGTACAAGTTTGGGGGCACAGTTTGCCATCCATGACAATTAGTCCATCTGTCTTTTCCCTGCTTCAGGGCTGGTGTCCAAGCTGAAATGGGAAAGTGTATCATCTTAAATGTGTGTGTGCTGCCTCACTCTGCATCCATATCTTCCTTCACCAGCCTTGCCACCTCCTTTCCTCCAGCCCTGCCACCCTCACTGCATCCTTGCCCAGCCCTGTCCTTCCCCCAGGTTCTTCCTATCTCCTTGGCCACACTGCCTTCCTCCTTAACAACTTGCCTCTCCCCTTGCCCACCATCGCCGCCCCGTCCCTCGGCCCCCACTCCTCTAGCCCCATCCTTTGCTGCCTGCCCCCTCCCTTCCTTCCGACCCGCCTCCTGTGTCTCCCAGCCCCGCTCTGACGTGGGAGGTGAGGGGGGGTGGGGGGATGGATGACTCACAGTGTTATGATGCAGTTCCACAACACACAGCCACATTCACCCACAGACCGAGGTACAGAACGAGAGACAACCTCTGCCCCCCCCAGCAGCTGGCCAGCTTTGCAGCCCCAGTCTTGAGTCCCCAACTACCCTCCCCCCACCCACCCCCATCCCCTTCCCAATTGAAGGAGCGGAAAGAGAAGAGAGAAGAGTGAGCAGAGAGATTGAGAGATTGAGAGAGAGAGAGAGATAGACGGAGATCTCTGGAGCAGACCTCAAGGTGAGGGGGCAGCCCTTCTCCAAATGAATTTTTTTTCTCTTTGCAAATTTCCCCCTCCTGCTGCGTGTTGCTTTCTCCCCTTTGCAAAAGCATTATTCATCCACCCTTTGTCCTCCCTTCCCCCTCCCTGCTGCCTCCGCTCCTCTCTCTCGGTTCTTCCGTCCCTCTCCAAGCTCTGACGATTCCCGCACTTATTTCCCGGCAACTTTGGCTGTAGCATCAGGCATTACTGTTTATTGTTTTGCTGCTGGTGCAGACCCCCAAAGCCTGCCCTGGGAGCTGGCAGTGCTGCTAATTATTTGGACTATACCATACTGAGAATCCCAGCCTGGGGGGTGCCAAAACCTCAGAGCAGATGAGAAAATCCATTGTGAGCAGGTGTCCCCCTCCCTTTCTTTCCCCCCTAAGAAGCACGAGATTCGCACCTGGTTCCTCCAGCCTCTGCCTCGGTGCCTCTGTTGTCAGCTGTCAGTTCCCCCCCCCCCCCGCCCTCCCTCTCCCCTTCCTCCCACGGTCCAGCCCCATCTCACTGCAGGGGAACATCTCTCCCCAGTACTCGGCTTGCCTTTGTTTTTTCTCCAGTCATTTGCCCAACTTGCTTCTCCCTGTGATCCGAGATGGGTGACAAAATGATCCCTACTCCCCTTTCTGTGATTCTCTGGCCTTCCTTGCAGCCTCTCCTTGGCTTGACTGGGAATTAGGGGAGAGGGAGGGAGGTGTGACGGCTGGAGGATGGAGAAGGAGCCCAAGATTGGGGACCCAAGCTGCCCCGTTCCCCATGCCCCTTGAAGGTGTTTCAAGGTAGTGCATGTCAGAGGGGAACTCGCAGGCAAAGTTGAAGGCAGACCTGTGAAGCAGAGACTGAAAGGTGGTCTCTTGGCAAGGAGGGCCCGTTTCCTGCAGCCGGAGCCCAATGTCACCCTGAACTCAGCCCAAGGTGTTTTCCTGGGGCCCAGCCAGGAGGAGAGGACCTGAAACTGAAGATAGTCTCTATGGAGGTTTTGCAGAGACTGCCTGGCAGCCTTCAGAGTGTGGAACAGCTGGGTGCTTGTGGCCACTGCGGAGGACAGGACGAGGAGAGTCTGTACGCCCTGGCTAACCGCAGCCAACACTGTCTCGCCTCTGCTTAGTGCTCTAGCATTGCCAGAGTGCCCAGCTGGCATCTCTGAACCAGACTTAGGCTAACCACCCACAGCGGGCTGGGAAGCTCTATGAAGCAGAAAGCAGCAGCTCACCTGCTTATCGGAGCCCACAGGGGCCACCTCCCTTCTTATCCTCTCCTCCAGCACCTTCAGCCACTCGGAAGCTGGCGCGTGGGCAGAAGGCAATCTTCCTCTATTCCTAATCAGAACCCAGCAATTACTTCATCTTCAGTCACCCACAGTCACTGCTGTTTGTCCCTGCCCCTGGGAGAAGGTAGAAACATTTTCTGCCTTGTGCCCCAAAGCACAGCTGTTAAAAATAAGAGTCCCCCTTCTGGTGTTCATTGTGGCCGTTGCTCTCACCCTACCACACAGCCCTGCCCAGCCCAGGAATCACGCTCATCTGACACGCTACCCATTTCCCATTGGCTCCAGCTGTCAGATTGCCTGGAGAAAATGTTATTTTCTGCCTAAGTCTTTAACCAAGGGCTAAAGCAACAGTTAGTAAAGAATAGGAAAGAGAAAGACCAAGGGGCCCAGAGGCTGGGAAGACAGGCAGGTGCTTATTCTGGGCCAGAATGAGTGAACCAAGGTGCGGGAATGGGCGGCCACATGTGAGGGCTTTGGTACTGCTGGAAACAACTATAAAGTTCTAGTGAAGAGTCCCAGAGCGCAGGACCCTGACCTCAGGAGAGAACTGAATCAGGGTTTGTATACCTGCCTGCATGCTCCCCCTCCCCTCACCTTACACCTCCCCCGCCAAAATGTATAAAGGATCAATTGTATTGCAAACAAAGGCCATGTAAAAGAAAGACCTTCAGGCATCCCCAACTCTTAAAAGACTCTGATCCCCTGAGACACAGTGCCCACCAATGCCTGTGCGCTGCAGAGCCTCACGAAGAATTGAAAACCAAGGAGAGGGCACTTGCAGATGACGTTGCTCCCATGGCAGCGTCTGTGCCCGTGGGCTTCTCTCTGTGGAAAATGGTGGAGGCTGCTTCTGTCCCAGGAGGGAGAAACACCGACTCCCTGGCTTTGGCGCCAGAAGCCTGGATCGGCTGCCAGGTTTGCCAGAGCAGGATGGGGATCCGGGGGACAGGGCGACAATGCAACTGGATGCTGAGGGGGGGTCAATGGTGATGGGAGAAGCAGAGGTATGGGTGAGCTGAGCCCCTTTTCCTCCATTCCCTCAGGACAGGCCCTCCTGATGTCCTTCCCCTCTTCCCAGGTGACTTCTGTTTCTATCTGATTCTCGTCTGGGGGGGCCCTCGCCGGGCAGCCCCCCAACACTCCTCCTGCCCTGAAACACGGCTCTAGCCAACCTGCTCCGCTGCTTCACCTGCGACCGTCTCTGCGGGGGCTGCACGGCGCCAGCCCCTCCAGCCCGCCAGGGCATTGTCCTCCAGCCCGTCATGCCCAGCTGTGACCCCGGTCCAGGCCCTGCCTGCCTCCCCACCAAGACTTTCCGCAGCTACCTGCCCCGCTGCCACCGCACTTACAGCTGTGTCCACTGCCGTGCACACCTGGCCAAACACGATGAGCTTATTTCCAAGGTACACGAAGCGGGGACCTATCATTCCCCTCTTCTCGAGCACCAGGTTAGCCCGAACATCACCCAGGGGTGAGGCAGCGAAGCTCTTCCTCTGTCCCACACGCCCCTGCGGGGATTCAGGCAGTGGGGCTGAGGGCTGCTGGGTAGTCACTGTCTGTCCTATGTCTCCACAGTCCTTCCAAGGGAGCCATGGCCGAGCCTACCTGTTTAACTCCGTGTGAGTCTACCTCTTTCCTTGTGCGTGTGCTTGTGCTTATGTGTGAGTGAGTAATTTTCCTCTGTGGAGAAAGGGGGGAATCCATCAGGTGATCTTGTGCCTTCAGTCTTTGCCTCCCCTTTTGCAAAGGGGTTCTCAGTCTGAAGTTCTCACATGGGGAGCCCGGGGAGAACTGAAATCATAACGTTGGAAAAAGAAGGCCCAGGCTCTAGACTTAAAGGGGTGGATTATCAAAGGCAGGGGCTGTCCAGTTCTCTCCAGTTGGAAGTTCCCTTGGGCTGTCTGGGGACTGGACTGACAGTGCAATCCCACTGGGTGCTGGGTCCTTCCCGTTTCCTGAGACAGGGTCAACGTGGGTTGCGGGCCAGCTGAACAGCGCCTCTTGCTCACGGGGCTCCACTCCGTAGCTGACATTTTCTGTGAGAGCTGCAAAACCACACTGGGCTGGAAATATGTAAGTACCTGAGGAAGAGGGTCACCCTCTAAAGTGGAAGTCCCCACGGCCCTTCAAGCCCCAGTGACCACATCAGGTCCTTGCATGGTCCCAAGAGGAAAGAAAGAACTAGTTACTGGGTTGGGCTAGCTGGATGAGCCTTGGGGTGGGGGCCATACAGGTGGTAGTGGGGCCTGGAAGGAAACTGCTTTGTCCTACAATCCCTGCTTTCTCCTTCACCAGGAACAAGCTTTTGAGACGAGCCAGAAGTACAAGGAAGGGAAATACATCATTGAAATGTCACACATGGTGAAGGACAACGGCTGGGACTGAGGGGCTCAGGCAGGCTGTGCCCTTCCTCCGCATGCCCCTCCCTCCCCACGGCCCTGCCAAGCAGTCTATACCAGCATGAGTACTGCCCCACCCCTGGGGGAAACCTGGCTCCAACCAACCCCTCCCCTACCTCCACCATATCCACTACCAGGCACCCTTTGGAACAGGGGTCTGGGGGTACCCCAGGGGTGTTAAGGCTCAGGAGTGGGCAGCAGTCAGGGAGAGACAGAACTGGGGGAAAGGGATGGTTGTGGGTCCTTCTGCTCTCAAGTTCCTGAAAGTTGAGGCGATGGCAGGGCATAGACTCAGGCAGAGAGGATTGTGGGAGGAATCTGTTTTTGCTCCGCCTCTTTTTGAGTGAACAGAGGACAAACCTTGGGTCACGGGGCTAGTAGATGGTGGACCACAGAATAGCAAATGAGAAAAGGCTTGGGTTGGAGTGAAATTCTGGTCTCAGGCAGCAGAACAGACCAGAGTCTCTGAGGATGAAGTTTCCCACCCCTATTTGTAGGGAAAAGGACTCACGTGCAGGGAAAACTCAAATCCCAGGCCCTGGGAAATAGTAAAAGAATCAAAGGGGTTTCCATTTCACTCCACTTGTTAGTTTATCTTGGCACTGAAGAGGCACTTTCGAATATCTAACTTTTGCCGTTGGGTGGGGTAGGGACAGCTGCACGCGGAACAGCCCCCACCCCCAGTCGGCTGCTTCCAGAACAAGCAGTCTTTATGGGCTTTCTCTGAGGCCCAGTCACTGCTCCTGGGACCCAGTCCCCTGGAGGGGAGGTGGAAAATCAGTGCTACGGGTCGTCTTTCCCGTGGCTGCCACCAGCGAATGAAACTTTTGTATGATACATAAAGTGCTTGGGTCTATTTTTAATAAAAAGGGAAAAAGCAACTTGAGGCAACCTGTCCTCTGACTTTCTTTCCCCGTGCATGTACCCACAACTGTCCCCGTCACACACAACCCCCCCACTCACCCACCAGGGCCTGTCCCTTTACACCACTAGGGGGCAGCAGTTGCCGTATCCATGGCAAGACTACTGCTTGAGCTTTTACCAGAGGATAAACTTCAGGTGAGGTTTTGCCTAATGAGAGGGGTGGGTTTTGTGAGCTATTCCATCGAGAGCATCCAAAACCGCTTCTGTCTGCTGGCACCCCTGACAGTAAGTCCACTTTTGCCTAGATCAGGATTGGGCAACTGAAAGAGGCTCATCTCAGAATAAGGATTTACTTGAGTCCCATGGCTTTTCAGCCCGGTTCTGTAATGTTCTGGTCAGTTCATGGGCACACTTAAGGCTAAAAGGAAAATCAATCAACCAAAGTGCTGCCCTGGCAGTTGATGGGAAGTGAAACAAAATAGCTCAAAAATTAGGCCGGGCGCGACGGCTCACGCCTGCAATTCCAGCACTTTGAGAAGCCAGGGCTGGTGGATCACCTGATGTCAGGAGTTTGAGATCAGCCTGACCAACATGGTGAAACCCTGTTTCTACTAAAAATTCAAAAATTAGTCAGGCATGATGGCACGTGCCTGTAATCCCAGCTACTCGGGAGGCTGAGGCAGGAGAATCGCTTGAACCCAGGAGGTAGAGGTTGCAGTGAGCCAAGATTGTGCTGTTGCACTCCAGCCTGGCAACAGGGTGAGACTCCGTCTCAAAAAAAAAGCTCAAAATCGCAACATCAATGCCACCATGTGGCCCAAGGGGCATTTTATTGGCAGTCATATGAAATCCCTACTGTTGTTGGGTGCCCAACAGTTACAGGGGAGGCCATATACATCATAAAGATCACTTTTTGGTAAGCTATATTCTTTCCAGATTCATTCATTAATACTCCAAATACTTATAAAGCACCTATTAGTTGCCAGGCATTGTGTTAAGCACTGGATGTCAAGCACATGGTGAAGATAAGGCAGCTGTGGCCTGACTTCCTGGAGCTTTCTGTCCAGTAGGAGATGCAATAACCAGGCAATCCCTGTAGAAGAGGATAATAAGGGCTCTAAGCAGGGACGCAGAGGAAGCTTGGGAGCTCATACGAAAGGAACTCGGCCTAGATTTAAGGAATCAAGGAAGGCTTCACAAAAGTGATGACTACGATGGCATTTGAGAGATAGGAAGTTAGGTGGCAAAGACAAAAGTGATGGAAGTATTTCAGACAGAGGGAACTATATGTGTCGGGTAACTTATGTTTAGTTAATTGAAGGAAATAAAAGTCTCTTGTGGGCTGAAAGCAGTGGCTCATGCCTTAATTCCAGCACTTTAGGAAGCCAAGGCTGGAGGCTTGCTTGAGGCCAAAGTTTGAGTTTAGACTGGACAATATAGCAAGATCTTGTCTCAATAAAAAGAGCCATACTCGCCACCTGTAGTCTCGACTACTCAGGAGGCTGAGCAGGAGGATCACTTGAGCCCAGGAGGCCGAGGCTGCAGTGAGCCATGATCACACCACTGCACTTCAGCCTGGGGAACAGAGCAAAACTTTGTCTCCTTAAAAAACATTTCCTGTGGCTGGAGTATAGGCAGCAAGTGGGTGAAAGATGAGATGAAAGACAAGGAGGAACCATAAACTATTTAGGGAATCTAGATTTTATCCCAATGGTATTAGGGAAATATGGAAAAACTACTGTTTTTTTAAAGTGGAGTGGCAGTATCAAATGGCTATTTGTGCCCAGACAAGAGGCTCAAATAGAAGTTTTAATAGACTGGGGAAAGTAAGGAACATATGGAAGGGCACAGTGGCTCACACCCATAATCCCAGCACTTTGGGAGGCTGAGGTGGGTGATCACTTGAGGCCAAGAGTTTGAGACCAGCTTGGGCAACAAAAATTAGCCAGGCGTGGTGGCGCATACCTGTAATCCCAGCTACTCAGGAGGCTGAGGCAGGAGAATCACTTGAACCCATGAGGCAGAGGGTGCAGTGGGCCGAGATCACGCCACTGCACTCCAGCCTGGGCGACACAGTAAGATTCTGTCTTAAAAAAAAACAAAAGAACAAAAAACAGAGAGGCTGTCTGGGCAGGAGAAAGGAGGACTAGAACTGGAAGGCTCATAAGTAAAAGGGGAAGTGAAAAAGGCAAGCCGTGGAGAAATGTCCAACATCCCCCAACTAAGGCCTTCGGGTAGCCTGACCCATCTTTCGGTTTCTGCGTGCCTAGTGATGCCAAGACCCCTCTTGGGGTTCAGCAGAGGTCCTCAAAACCCTATCCCTCTTGGACCCACTTCTTGCACCAAAGTTTAGAAAGATTTCTCAAGTCCCAACCTCTGCTCTTAAAAACCAGGCACAAACTAGCTGCCTTCTTAAAGAAGCTCCCCAAATATTCCTCTCATTCAATTTATTTTAACGTGTTCTAATTAAGCCTACTAGGCACCGTGGGAGGCAGAGAAGTAAATGGCAGAGTCGTTGCTCTCAAGTTTCTTTCTGTCTTTTTTTTTTTGAGAAGGAGTCTTGCTCTGTTGCCCAGGCTGGAGTGCAGTGGTGCAATCTCAGCTCACTGCAACCTCCGCCTCCCAGATTCATTCAAGAGATTCTCCTGCCTCAGCCATCCAAGTAGCTGAGAGTACAGGCGTGCATCACCACGCCTGGCTAATTTTTGTGTTTTTAGTAGATACAGGGTTTCACCATGTTGGCCAGGCTGGTCTTGAACACCTGACCTCAGGTGATCGCCTGCCTCGGCCTCCCAAAGTGCTGGGATCACAGGCATGAGCCACCGCACCCGGCCTCAATTTCCTTGTAATTGGTCCTGGAAGAATCGTTCTGTTGATTCAAGGGATTCTATTAATCTCTAAAATTAAGTTACGGGCAATGCTGTCCAAATCTTGGATGCCCAGACAGGTGTGCCCTCAAGCAGCATTATCATCAAACACCCGGTGACCAAAAGGGAGTAGTGCAGAGAAAGGCAAGTGGATTTAGGAAGCAGCTGCAGGTATGGGATGCCAGGAGCACACAGGTCCTTTTCCTTGGGGAGCAATCCTTTTGAGTTAACCCCTTTTCCTTTCTGGTGCATTCCTTTTTTTCTCAAGTAGGCCTACTCTGTACCTAATAGTGATTCTCCTAATCTTTTCCCACTCACTCTCCATTCCAGCTGAGTCTGGGAACGTTTATCCTTCTTAGCCTAGGAGGTGCCACCACTTGTGGTCCTTAAAGGCTTGAGGCTTTGGATGATACCCTCATACAACCAGCAGATGGCATCAAAACCTTCCATCCCTCAGCTCAGGACATCTCCCAGTTTAAAGAACCTACTCAGATCTCTCCAGATGGGTCTACCAAAAGATGAGTGAGCTGTCAAGACTTAAAACAGGGTTGTATCTAGGCTTTGCAACCTGAGAGCTACACAGTCTTAGGCAAAACTGTTTAAACCTTTCCGACCCTCAGTTTTTTCGTCCATAAAATGGGGCTGTTACCTCCCAAGAAGTTATTAGGGTTTACAGTAACAGAGGCAGTGTCTATCACAAGCAATGCACACAGAAGTAGCTCCATAAATGTGAGCTATTAGTATAACTACCAAGTGAGGTTTCCCAGATTCCCACCAGGGTAGCTGACTGGTGCCCAGATGGGAGAGGAAATTGCAATGCTGAGGAGGCAGCCAGCGCTGGGTAGCACTACACGGCCAATGCCCTTTTAACATTGCACTGCTAGTGACAGGTGCAGACAGTAGCACAATGTGAAAAGAGCTCTGGCCAGCAGCAGAGGCATGCCGGCCCTGCCTCCTCACTCCTTCTCCCAGTCCCCGGCCCACTCAGCTCACGGGCTCCCTCTGCCCCTGCTTTGCTTCAATACAGCTTTTTCCCCTTTTATTCCATTCTTAGTGTTAACTCTATTTTTTCACCACTCTTCCTTTCACCTTCTTCCTCACCGCGCCCCTCCTGCCCCCAGCACAGAGACCACCTTTTTCTTGGAGGTTTTGGGATGGGAGGTTAGGACCCACTAAAGCAGCTGCAGGGATACTTTGGGCTTGATGCTCAGTCCTCAAAGAAAATGGTTATTAGCAATCCCCAAAGTCTGGAGGTCACTCGCATGAGGCTGCGTTCATCTGGATTTGCATTTCTGCCCGCTTCTCTCCTAGAGAGGAGCTTGCTGCTCAAGACTACAGAACCTTCTACTCTTATCTAAGTTTCCATCTCCTTTTCGATTTAGATAAACAGGAGCTCTAGGCCTCAAGGCAACACTCTCAGATGACCTTCCAGGACCAGAGAGGTGGGAGCCTGTAGTCACAGCTCCCCACACAGTTGAGAGAAGCTTCCAGGCAGGAGGTAAAAGCTGCCGGTGAAGCCCCACCCCTGCATCTCTTTTTGGAGGTCCTGACAGCACCTTCCAGATTCAGCATTAAAATGGTGAGGGTGATTCCCTCATAGTTACTGAGTTAGGGATAGGGTTTCACTGGCAGTGGGATTCAAATCTGAGTTATTTCCTGTTTTATCCAGGGACCCTCGGTTGGGGAATCTTCAAGCTCATCCTAGCACTTCCCCATCCTATCCGACCCTAAGCGGGCTTCAATCCAGGACAAACAGTCCCGGGAGGATTGACACCCAAAGCCAGAAGGCTGCCCTGGAAGGACACCTGGATATCTGGAGGCTCAGACCCAGGCAGGCTCTATTGTGGCACATTCCAGCTAGGGCCACAGCCCCGGAGCCCAGCTCCAGTTCTGACCTGGTGAACTCTGTGCAGCCCAAAAAACAGAGGCTGGAGGGTGATTCCTCCAGTGCCCTGATCAACAAAAGGCCTCCCAGGCAACGGTGTGGCCTCTGGGAGATGCCTTCTACCCTACTCCACAGCCACCATAAGGAATAGAGGACAGAATTCCAGTTGGAAGCTCTTCCTCTGGGCTTCCCCTCTAGCCTCGTCCCACCCCCTCAGGAAGCAGAAGTTCCCTCCCGCCCTCCCAGGCAGAGTTTGTTCCCGTCATCTGCAAACATGGGGCCCTGCCCCACAGTTCGCACAGTTGTAATGGGCGGAATCCAAGACCCCTCGAGGGTCAGTCACCAGGCCTCTCTGCTCCGGGGTTGGGCAAACCAGTCCCAGCTGGGAACTGGGTCACACCAACAGGCGGCAGAGGGGCAAAGATAAGCCTGCACAGCAAGCTTCAGGGAGGCCGGGGGAAGAGTCTTCCCCAAGAAGTTTCCAGGTCTCTCCTTAGGGAGTGCAGGGAGAAAGGGCCAAGAGCCCCTCAGCTCTCACACACCCAACTCATTCCTGAGGAGCAGGCCCAGCGACTCACCAGCCAGCAGGACCCCTCCCCCACCTTGGGCCCAGGAGCCAGCCCCCAGCTCCTTCCAGAAGCGAGTGTAGAGACCGAGGAGGAAATGGGGGAGGGGAGGCCCCGGCTCAAGTTCTCTCCTCTCCCCCTCCTCATTGGCCACCATCTTCCGGCCCCTGCCCCCAGAGCAGCAGGGGATGGGGCCCAGCCTGCGGAAAGGAGAGAAAGGGCAGGTGGGGGGTTAGCTGGAGCAGCAGGGGCAGGGGGCTGGCCCCAACTGTCTCCTCCCACCCCCTCCTCGCAGCCATGGCGACGGGAGGAGGAGACCAGGAGGGTCCTGAAAGCCATGTTCTGTGAATGGGATGAGAGAGGCAGCTGGGAAGTGGGGGGTGAGGGGCGCTCTCCTTCAACACCCAGCTGTGCTCCCCCCCAACACACACACCTCGAGGCTGGACCACACAGGCGCGCGTACACACTACACACACACACACACACACACACACACACACACAAACTCTGAGCCATACTTGCACAACTCAGCCCTCACTACACACCCAAACAACAAGAACTGGAGTGTGAGCACACACCCCCCACACACACATCCATGCACCCCTCAACACCGCACAACTATCAGCTCGAAAGCCAGTCTCACACCCCCACACCGCCCCTGGCTCACCCTACAACTTCTGGAGGTGCAGAACTCCCTGCCCAGCTCCAGCCCTTCGGCCCTCGGCTCCCTCGGAACACTCCACGCCCTCGCACACAGCCCAGGTGGAGACAGATGGCCCAGCTTGGCCGTGCCCAGAGGAGCCCCCCAAGCCTTCCCCACCACGCCCCCCACTGGAAAATGACAGTGAGGCCACATCAGAAAGACACGCCTGGTATTTCCCAGTTACAGTGTTTCGAAAGGAAAAAATAGAAAAGATGCCCACGAGTGGAGAATGAGGAGGGAAAAAGGAAGACGAGAGAAAGAGCCCAGACCGCCCCCCTCCCTTCCCCAAGAGAGAATAAAACCGAGAATCGGTGTCGTTACCCTTCGGGAAGCTCTCGATACCTACACATTGCTCTTCGTTAGGATCCTCTGCCTGCCACCTCCTTCTTCCCGGGCTCTTTCTCTGCCCTTCCCTCCCTCTTGGCTCCCCTCCCTGGCCTCGCTCCCCCTCGCTCACGCCCTCTCGCACCCCGCCAGCCCCTCTCCCGGCCGGGCTCGGATCCCCAGCGGCCGCCCCGCCATCCGCCGGCCGGGACCGAGGTTGCGAGGCCGGTGGGCCGCGGAGCCCCTCTCCTCTGCCGATCTCGCTCTGCCCCCCTCGCCCCCTTTCTCCTTCCACACTCCCTGCCGTCCATCTTGAATACTTGGGATTCTTGAATGGAGTGAGCAGGATCCGCTCCCCCAGGCTCCCATTGGCTGTGGGTTAACCCTTTTGAAACGAGATCCTCCCTCCGATTGGCTGCCAGGCTCCCCTCTTCTCCCCCAACCCCCATCCCCTCCGCCTTCCAACAGCCCGCGAGGTCAGGGCGCTCCCGGAGCCCCCTCCCCTGGCCTCTCACCCCCACAACCCCCGCACCAGGATGCCCCTCTCCCGGCTCCTTCCGTCACGCTCCCCACAGGGCTGCAGGTGAAGGCAGATCCAGTTCCCGCCAAATGCGGCCCCAAGGTGGGGCCGGCAGAAACCGTGTTCCCAGATGCCCCTCGTGCTGGATTTGGAGACCTCGGAAGATAGAAGGGGTGCAATTTGCTGCCCGCCTCCAACCCCTCCTTGACCAGAAGTACTTCTCCAACAGGGGATCCACTCAGCCTTTCAGCCTCACCCAAGGCGATGGGAGAGCTCTCCTGAACGCCCACTCCCCTTGGGCTGGCCAGGAAGAGGGCAGCTCTAGAAAGAAGATCTAGGGCTCTTCACAGGAGCTAATTCCCCGAGTGCCGCAGGGTAGGCCTGACCCGATCAGGAATGTGCAGCATCTGGAGCTCCGTTCTGTCAAAAACATCCCCTCAGACCAGCCCTGCCCCGCCTGGGCCAACGTGCTGTGCGCCCACAAGGGGCTCAGAGGTGGGGGAGCCAGAGAGTAAGGAGGCAGCAAGGACGATATGTCAGGCCTTGGAGTAAGGTCCAGGGTTTTAGGCCTAGATCTGTCATTAAGATGCTTGGTGAGGCTGGGCGCGGTGGCTGACGCCTATAATCCAAGCACTTTGAGAGGCTGAGTTGGGAGGATTGCTTGAGCCCAGGAGTTCCAGACCTGCCTGGGCAACACACTGAGACCCCCAACTCTACAAAAAATAAAAAAATTAGCTGGGCGTCGTGGTGTGGCCTATGGTCCCAGCTACTAGGGAGGCTGAGATGGGAGGATCACTGAAGCCTAGGAGTTCCAGGTTGCAGTGAGCTATGATCAGGCTCAGTGGCTCACGCCTGTAATCCCAGCACTTTGGGAGGCCGAAGCGGGTGGATCGCCTGAGTTCAGGAGTTCAAGACCAGCCTGGCCAACATGGTGAAACCCCGTCTCTACTAAAAATACAAAAGTTATCCGGGCCTGGGATTGCCTGTAATCCCAGCTACTTGGGAGGCTGAGGCAAGAGAATCGCTTGAACCCAGGAGGCGGAAGTTGCAGTGAGCTGAGACCACACCGTTGCACTCCAGTCTGGGTGACAAGAGCGAAACTCCATCTCAAAAAAAAAAAAAAAAAAAGCTTGGCGAGGTCATGTTTCCTCTTTAGCTTCAGTTTCCTCATTTGCAAAACATTGGTCTGGAACAGTGCAGTCCTGGTAGAAGTTTCTGTGAGAAGATGGAAATGTTCTATATCTGCATCATTGTCCAAAATTACATATATCCTGGTCCATTTTTAAAATAAAATGCCTTAAATAGGCTTGGGTCCACAAAGTACAGGAGAACAAGATCCACTAAGCCCCTACCTTAATAGCTGGCATCTGCTGATTGGGGCGCCTTAGCTGCCCTCACCTGAACCAAAGAGTTTAGTTTAGCTTGAAAGATAGCTAACTTTATCAGCTTGCCTGATCATACCTGGATCATTAGTCAAATAGTTGAAGGACCCCCAAGATGGCTGCAGTGCATTACGGGCTGCAACAAAATGCAGCGGGGCAATCCTAAAGAAAACACCTAAAGCCCCAATCCAACAACCAGTAGGCAATGCTGGGGAAGATTGTGACCCCATAGTACTCAGCCTATGAGGATCGCGGGGAGGGACTTGCGTACTAGGGAATAAATTGCTTGTTGTAACTGTCCTGGTTGTGCCTGCCTATCAGACACCCAATCTTGCAAGACTGTCGTTAAAAGTCTCACTTTTGCTGTTCCTCGTGCCTCTAGTTCCATTCTTTGGGTTTAGATGGGTGAGCATGTTTCTCTCAGTCATCAAACAATATGGTAGCCACTAGCTACATGTGACTGTTGAGCACTTAAATGTGCTACAGTGACTGAGGAAGTGGCTTTTAAATTTTACTTCATTTTATTTACTTTTATACAGCCACATGAGGCTAGCGGCTACTATACTGAACGGTCTAGAAAATCTTTGTGGTATTGCTAACGAGAATAAGATTCTATGACCCCCTTTCTTTTTTCTTTTTTTGGAGACAGGGTCTTGATGTATTGTCTAGGCTGGAGTCCATCACAGCTCACTGCAGTCTAGACCTTTCAGGCTCAAGTGATTTTCCTGCCTCAGTCTCCCAAGTAGCTGAGACTACAGGTACGTGCCACCACACCCAACTAATTTTTTTTTTTTTTTTTTTAAGAAAGACTTGCTATGTTGCTCAGGCTGGTGTTGAACTCCTGGGCTCAAGCAGTCTTCCCACCTTGACCTCCCAAAGTGCTGGGATTACAGGAATGAGCCACCGCACCTACTGGCCCATTCTATGATTCTTTTTTTTATTTTTTTGAGACAGAGTCTGGCTTTGTTGCCCAGGCTGGAGAGCAGTGGCATGATCTGCAACCTCCGCCTCCTGGGTTCAAGTAATTCTCCTGCCTCAGCCTCCTGAGTAGCCTGGATTACAGGTGTGCACCACCACGCCCGGCCCCTAGGATAGATGGGGTTTCGCCATGTTGGTCAGGATGGTCTCGATCTCCTGACCTCATGATCCACCCACCTCGGCCTCCCAAAGTGCTGGGATTACAGGCGAGAGCCACTGTGCCCGGCATGGAATCCTTTCCTTATAAATGTCAACCACTTTTCTGAGAAGTGAGCTGAGATACACTCACCCCACTACACAGTGAAAGATTGTGGCTAAAAGGGAATTTGCAGGTTTGTCCAACCTTCTTGTTTTTTCAAAAATAGAAACCAAGAAGTTGACAGGGGTGGGGATAGCGGCTGTCACTTGCCCAAGGACGGTCAGGACAGCAGGTTGATGTGTTCACTCATGAGTTAACATGCACCTGTAAAGTTAGTCCATCTCTTTGGGGCTCTTGTGGGAGCACACACATACACGTACCTCATTAAGTTCATTCAAGAAACGTACTTCTCTGACCTTGGCCAAATGAGAGCCAAGATTTAAATCAGCCAGTGTGGCTGATACTAAGAGATGGTCAGCTCCATGAGAGGGCCACATGGGTCCTCCAACTGGCATGTGGAAATCCAGAGCTCCTGGGTGTGCCAGGATTACAAGAAGATGGACAGCCCAGAGCCCACTCCCTGAATATGGTTGAGGGACCCCCTTGTGGCATTGCCACCATGAGAAAAAGGAAGCTGAGGGGTGGGGGAAGAATGACTCTGAGTTTATCCTTGCACTGACCAAGACACAGAATTAGCTGGGATTTCTGGAGGACGAGGAGGGCAGGGTGCCCAGGATTTTGGTAGCTATAGGCTATGACTTGTGCATGCAGGGCCCCAACCTAACAGAGAGAGAAAACCCTTGCAGGGAGTTAACAAAGGAGATGGCTGCACTGGCCTGCGCTTATACAGTGTTTGTCCAATCTTGCTTCTGGAGAGCCTTTGCCTGGGTAATGTGCATGAGGGGAAACACAGAACTTCCTGGGAAATGGCTGCTGTCTTCAATATTTCCTTACTACTAGGAGACATTACTAAATTACTGCTCTGGTGAGAGATATAAGGAGTTCAGAGAAAGGAAGGATTGCTCCCAGTGGGGAATGGAATCCAAGAAGGCTTCCTGGAGGAAGCAGCATCTGAGACTTGAATAGAAAGTATTTAGACAAAGAAGATGGGAAAACGAAGACAAGGAAATGCCAAGGAGAGAGAACAACACAAAGGCTGAGAGGTGGGGAAATGGTGGGATTGGTTGGAGATTCAGTGGGAACCTAGGGTGTCTGAAGGGGAATAGAAAGGAAGAAAAGGCAGCTGGGACAGATCATGGAGGGCTTGGACACATCTCTCCAGCCTCTACTCTGCTCCAAGGACATCATTTTCCTTGAACAAACTTTCATCTTTTTCCTCACCAAGACACACCCCTCAACTATTCATTCAGCTGCCCCAGCGCCTCCACGCTCAGCTCTCTGCCTCTTTTGCCTTAGACTACAGGCCCGTCTGTGTTCCACAGACGTCCTTCCCTGGACAAAATGGGTTCCAGTTGCCCAGTAGAGAGTGGACTCTCATTGGTGCCTCTCAGTTCAGTCTCCTGTCTCTGGATTCCCAGTGTGTAGGTATGAGCTGCATGAGGGACCCTCCTTTTTCACTCATCACCTTCCAAATCCCCACATGGCCCCACCCCTTCTCAGGAGAGTCAAAAATGGAGGCCAGGAACAGCTAGACATGGTCCAACCTGTTACAGGAGTGTAAAAAATGCACCCAGGAGCTACTTGGCTCCTAGCCACCCTACCCCACCTCCACATTCTTCACTCCTCTTATGAGAATTTCAGAATGCACCTGGGCTTTGCAGGAACCTCCCTTTCCCACCACCCCCACAGCAATCCAAGACTATTCTGGAGGTGCTTTCTTTTCCTTCCTCCCTAACCTCCATTGTCCTATACAGATATGGGTCCCTCCATGCCTATTTGGGTAAATTGCATAGAAAAGAAGGATTGCTCCCAGTGGGGAATGGAATCCAAGAAGGCTTCGTGGAGGAAGCAGCATCTGAGTCTTGAAGAATAGAAAGTCACATAGAATACTATAAATGTGAGACAGGGAGACCATCTGCCCTAAACCTCTGCCTCTTGGAAGAACTGAATCTGAAACGCTGGAGAGAGTTGCCTCCTTGCTTAGACACCAGTGGAGGTAACTCAATTGCTAATAACACACTACTTCTTTTTTTTTTTTTTTTTTTTTGAGACAGAGTCCTGTGTCAGTCCTCCTCCTGCCTCAGGCTCCCAAAGTGCCGGGATTATGGATGTGAGCCACCATGTCTGGCTAACACAGCTCCTAGTTCACTTGAGATGATGATACAGGCTTTTCCATGTGAGCCTCTTTCATTTCCCCTTCTTCCACGGTAAGGTGCCTCTTCACCTTTACCATCCTGCTTCTCTCAAACGCTGCTATGTCTGAGCACTGCCTGTATGGAAGGCTCTGGAACCATTGCTGGGAAACACTGCCAGCCCAGAAGGTGCTCACAGTTGAGAAGAGTGCAAGGCAGACACATGAAGAGGAAGTCACGGCCGACCGCAGTGGCTTACACCTGTAATCCCAGCACTTTGGGAGGCCGAGGATCACCTGAGGTCAGGAGTTCAAGACCAGTCTGACCAACGTGGTGAAATCCCATCTCTACTAAAAATACAAAAATTATCTGGGCGTGGTGGCACGTGCCTGTAATCCCAGCTACTCTGGAGAATTGCTTGAACCCGGAAGGTGGAGGTTGCGGTGAGCCAAGATCGCACCATTGCACTCCAGCCCGGGGCAAAAGAGCGAAACTCTGTCTCCAAAAAAAAAAAAAGAAAAAGAGAAAGTCACGCTGTGACAGGTGCCCAGATAGACCTAAGTACCTTCTTTCTGAGGTAAACCTCTTTCCTTGAGGTCCAGCTCTCATCCTTTACTCCATCAACTGCCCCATTTATTGCATCTCCAATCCGTTTCCATAAACTTAGGGCAAGGGTCAGCCAACTACAGCCCACAGGACTAAATCCTGCCCCTGCCTGTTTTTTGGTAAATAAAGTTTATTGGAACACAGCCATGCTCACTTGTTTACACATTGTCTATGGCTGCTTTCTACAACCACGACAATGGCAGAGTTAAGTGGTTGCGACAGAGACCATATGACCAACAAAAGCCTGGCATATTTACTGTCCAGCTCTTCACAATAGAAGTTTGCCAACTCCTAAATTTATGGGCAGCTTTGGACCTTGCCATCTCAGAAAGATGTAATGGAACTCAAGAAAGACAACTGAAATTACTCCGAGATGGGAGTGGAAGGACGCAGCCCAGACTTCTCATCTCAGCATCTCTTTTCATATGCTCAAGTCTTCCCTCAACCTGTCGTGAAGCTTCTCAAAATGCTAGTTGGCTCTCTGTATTATCTCTCCTTCATGGGTCACTCATTCCTTTTTTTTTTTTTTGAGACGGAGTCTCGCTCTGTCGCCCAGGCTGGAGTGCAATGGTACAATCTTGGCTCACTGCAACCTCTGCCTCCCGGATTCAAGTGATTCTCCTGCCTCAGCCTCCTGAGTAGCTGGGATTACAGGTGCCCACCATCACACCCAGTTAATTTTTGTATTTTTAGTAGACATGGGGTTTCACCATGTTGGCCAGGCTGGTCTCGAACTCCTGACCTAAAGTGATCCTCCCACCTCTGCCTCCCAAAGTGCTGGGATTACAGGTGTGAGCCACCACACCCAGCCCGTGTCTCTCTCAGTCTTAAATCTGTGCAATCTGACTTCTACCCCCCCATTTCCGCCAAAATGGTTCCCACTAGGATGCCAATGACTTCCTTATTACTGATCCACCATTCTCCTCTCAATTCTCATCACATGCAGCCTCTCTTTAGCAGTTGCCACTATTAACTATATCAGTCTTGAAATGCCCATGGCTTCTGGCAGACTGGCCTCTCCTGGATTCCCTCCTACCTCTCCAACTGTTCCTTCTCAGCTCCCTTCCTGTGAGTCTTCTTTACTCCCTTGTTGCCTAAATATACAGATTCTGTGTGGATTAGTCCTTGGTCTTCTTTTCCATCTATACTCTCTCGGTGGACAAAATCATCCACATGCCTGATTTCTTTTTTTTTTTTTTGAGACAGAGTCTCGCTCTGCCCCCCGGCTGGAGTGCAGTGGCGCGATCTTGGCTCACTGCAAGCTCCGCCCCCCGGGTTCACGCCATTCTCCTGCCTCAGCCTCCCGAGTAGCTGGGACTACAGGCGCCCGCTGCTACGCCCGGCTAATTTTTTTTTGTATTTTTAGTAGAGACAGGGTTTCACTGTGTTAGCCAGG
>NC_045446.1:15407190-15418076 GCF_002776525.5 Piliocolobus tephrosceles
TTTTGAGACGGAGTCTCGCTCTGTGGCCCAGGCTGGAGTGCAGTGGCACAATCTTGGCTCACTGCTAGCTCTGCCTCCCGCGTTCATGCCATTCTCCTGCCTCAGCCTCCGAACAGCCGGGACTACAGGCGCCCGCCACCACGCCTCACTAATTTTTTGTATTTTTAGTAGAGACAAGGTTTCACTGTGCTAGCCAGGATGGTCTCGATCTTCTGACCTCGTGATCCCCCCACCTCGGCCTCCCAAAGTGCTGGGATTACAGGCATGAGCCACTGCGCCTGGCCATGAAACTATTCTTTCTGTCTCCAGGCAGATTAAAAGAATTTGTGTAGTTTCAAAGTCAATCATAATTTCTTTTACATCTTTTATCTTAGGGTTGCAATCATAATTCTAATCCTTACTTTTCTTAATCTCTGCCACCTTCACCCAAATTGCCCTAAGTCCTGTGCATTCTGCCTCTTAGATGAGTCCTTTTCTCTCCATTCCCCTGCCCCTTGGGAGTTTGTGTTATCCTCTGAATAACTTTCTTTTTTTTTTTTTTTTTTTTTTTTGAGACGGAGTCTGGCTCTGTCGCCCAGGCTGGAGTGCGGTGGCCGGATCTCAGCTCACTGCAAGCTCCGCCTCCCAGGTTTACCACATTCTCCTGCCTCCGCCTCCCAAGTAGCTGGGACTACAGGCGCCTGCCTCGTTGCCCGGCTAGTTTTTTGTATTCTTTAGTAGAGACAGGGTTTCACCGTATTAGCCAGGATGGTCTCCATCTCCTGACCTTGTGATCCGCCCGTCTCGGCCTCCCAAAGTGCTGGGATTACAGGCTTGAGCCACCGCGCCCGGCCATAACTTTCCTTTCAACCCCCATTCCATCAGAGTGTAAGTCTAAAACACAAACCTTGGATCGTTCGTGTGTCCCAAATTATGATGGCTCCCTCGTATTTATTTATTTTAATTTATTTTATTTTTTGAGACGGTTTCACTCTCTTGCGCAGGCTGGAGTGTAGTGATGCAATCACAGCTCACTGCAACTTCTGCCTCCCGGGTTCAAGTGATTCTCCTGTCTCAGCCTCCACAGAAGCTGGGACTATAGGCGCACGCCACCACGCCCAGGTAATTTTTGTATTTTTAGTAGAGATGGGATTTCGCCATGTTGGCCAGGTTGGTCTCCAACTCCTGACCTCAGCTGATCCGCCCGCCTCAGCCTCCCGAAGTGCTGGGATTACAGGCGTGAGCGACCACACCTGGCCTAATTTTTGTATTTTTTTAGTAGAGAACGGTGTTTCACCATGTTGGCCAGACTGGTCTCAAACTCCTGACCTCAGGTGATCTGCCCACCTTGGCCTCCCAGACTGCTGGGATATCAGGTGTGAGCCACCGTGCCTGGCCCCTAGTATTTAGATAATGCTTCCTAAACATTATTGGATCACGGACACTTAAAAAAAAAAAAAGCCGATGACACCTATGGGTGACTCTAGGAAAATGTGGTTTTTTGTATTACGGTATTGATATGGTTTGGCTCCGTGTCCCCACTGAAATCTCATGTTGAATTATAATTCCCAGTGTTGGGGGAGGGATCTGGTGGGAGGCGATTGGATCACGGGGGTGGATTTCCCCCTTGCTATTCTGGTGATAGTGATTGAGTCCTCACAAGATCTGATGGCTTAAACCTGCATAGCGTTTCTCCCTCTCTCTCCTGCCACCATGTGAAGAAGGAGCTTGCTTCCCCTTCGACTTCTGCCATCATCGTACATAACTGAGGCCTCACAGTCATGCTTCCTGTTAAGCCTGTGGAACTGAGAGTCAATTAAACCTCTTTTCTTCATAAATTACCATAAATTCTTCGTAAATTACCACGTAGTTCTTTATGGCAGTGTGAGAACGGACTAATACAGGTATACATCTCAAAGGGATCACGAACCCTCTGGAGTTCATTCACATGCCACCCCCCTCAACACATGCTCTCATCTCCTCCAGGTCAGAACTTCTTCAAGAGGATACTTTCCAAACTTCTTAGCGTGGAACTCAAGGCCTTCCAAGCTTATTCCGAGTTGCCTGTCCAGCTGCACCTACCACCTGTGCTGTTATGGTTATTTTATGTCTAATTCCTCATCAGACCAAGATGCTCCCTGAGAGCCGAGATTGTGCCCTTTCATTTTTCCTTTTTACATCTCCCCAGATGGAATGAAAGTTTCTCAGGAGTAATCTGAACCCTTGGCCTAGCTAGAAAAATTGTTGGTTGACTGCTAGATACTACTAATTTCCAGCCAGCCAAAGGGTTTTAGGGTCACGAGCCTAGTGAATATAACTACAATGTTCTATTCTCCAAATATATGTGGAGAGAGCTTTGATTCACACTTTTCAGTTTTAGTGGATCCCATAAATATGGAGACTTCTCAGACCTTGTGCCATGATTTTAGTTTATAAAAAATATAAACTAGTGGTGACGTTACCACATTTGCCAGTTAATTAGTGCCAGGGATCTCCTTTTGGTAGCTACAGCTCTTTGGACCCTGGAGAAACTGAAAGAATAGTCTGGTTGGTGGATTCTTAGGAGAGTTTACTGATTTCATAATGTAGCCCTGACCTAATCCCAAACCCCAAGACAAGCCAGGGCAGGACTGTCTCCCACATTACTCCGAAATGGACGTTCTAAGGAAATCTTAGGCAAGAGAAAATCACTCTTCCATGGCCACATTTCAAAATTTTCCCCACATTTCAATTCTTTTCCCACATCCCCTACACACTGGGACACTTCATATCGCATGGAGAGAAGTGAAGGGAGACATTACCAGTCCATTAAAGTTCCGAGAACAAGAGCTCTGTCTGTCTTGTTGAACAGTTTCTCTACTGCCACAACAGTGCCTAGCACAAGTAAGTACTCAATTAAAATTTGAATAAATCAATGGGAAAATGGGAGAAGTCCTGACCTCAGATGATCCACCTGCCTTGACCTCCCAAAGTGCTGGGATTACAGGTGTGAGCCACCACGACTGGCCTCTTTAAAAAAAAAAAAAAGAGAGAGTGTGTGTGTGTGTGTGTGTATATATATATATAACTTTAGGAGGCTGAGGCGTGTAGATCACAAGGTCAGGAGTTCGAGACCAGCCTGGCCAATATGGTGAAACCCCGTCGCTACTAAAAATACAAAAATTAGCTGGGCGTGGTGGTGGGCGCCTTTAGTCCCAACTACTCGGGAGGCTGAGGCAAGAGAATTGCTGGAACCCAGGAGGTGGAGGTTGCAGTGAGCCGAGATCATGCCACTGCACTCCAACCTGGGTGACAGAGCAAGACTCTGTCTCAAAAAAAAAAGATTTTAAATAGCTGGTTATGGTGGTATGGGCCTGTGGTCCCAGCTACTCAGGAAGCTGAGGTGGGACCTGAGCTTAAGCCCAGGACCTCAAGGCTGCAGTGATCTATGATTGAGGCAGGAGAATAGGGCCTGGAGGCAGAGAACCTAAGCACTTTCTAGAACTAAATCAAATGGAAACACTTCAGCTGTGACAGGAAATATCCTCTTGTTTACATAGGGTGTATAAAGAGTAAATGACTGTAACTTTCCTTCATCCTCTTCATTTACATAAGGCATACAACAAGTAACCAATGGAAACCTTGGCTCACTACAACCTTGGCCTCCCAGGTGCTAGCGATTCTCCTGCTTCAGCCTCTTGAGTAGCTGGGATTATAGGTGTGTACCACCACACCTGGCTAATATTTGTATTTTTAGTAGGGATGAGCTTTCTCCATGTTGGCCAGGCTGGTCTTGAACACATGACCTCAGGTGATCCACTCTCCTCGGCCTCCCAAAATTCTGGGATTACAGGTGTGAGCCACCACACCCGGCCAGTAGATAATATATATAAATTAGCAGAAGGCGTCCTAGGACAACAACAAAGTACAGAGTCTCTTTAGACAGCTATTTGAGTAGATGAGGCAATTCACAGGACTGTGGCTTTGTTTAATCCTAGAGCAATTCCAGACTCCAGGTGCTTACTTACTTAAAGGGTAAGAATCATCTTCACCCCTTCTGACTAAAGCCATGGAGTCCTGATCCCAAGAATCAAAGACACAGGGCAGCAAAGAGGAGGAAAGACCATTCCAAACACAGAGGTATAATTCCTCTAGTTGAACGATAACCAGTAAGGCAAAACCTTAGCTGATAATGACTATGAGAAGCTATGCTTTAGTATTCCTAGCTATACCCATCTCCGGAGGAGATGCATAAAATAAGAATAACATTAATGTCATCATTATAAAATAAAAAAACTTTGCTTGGCTGGGTGCGGTGGCTCACGCTTGTAATCCCAGCACTCTGGGAGACTGAGGCAGGTGGATCATCTGAGGTCAGGAGTTCAAGACCAGCCTGGCCAACATAATGAAACCCCATCTCTACTAAAAATACAAAAAATTAGCCAGGCATGGTGGCAGGTGCCTGTAATCCCAGCTACTTGGGAGGCTGAGGCAGGAGAATCGCTTGAACCCAGGAGGCGGAGCTGGCAATGAGCTGAGATCGTGCCAACTCCAGCCTGGGCAACAAGTGCAAAACTTTGTCTCTAAACAAAACAAAACAAAACTTTGCTCAAATATAGACACTGCACACTTTGAATCAAAAGTGTTTGCTGACCATTTATAGGCATAGGTGAGACCAGAGATGTCCTGAATCAGATTCACAAGGAGTTTCATAGTGGTTGGAGTGGAAAGCCAAATATTTGTGTACATGCTACTGATTTTACATGGCAGGGTAAGTTCAGCACTGCGTCTAAAGATGGAGGAGGTGCTATTGGCTGGGAGAAGCAGAAAACACTGTTGGAGAATGGGAATTTGCACTGGACTTAGAAGAATGGCCGCATTTAAATGAACAGGATCTGTAGAGACCGGGCTGGTGGCTCATGCCTGTAATCCCAGCACTTTGGGAGGCCGAGGCGGGCGGATCACTTGATGTCGGGAGTTAGAGACCAACCTAGCCAATGTGGCGAAACCCCCATCTCTACTAAAAATGCAAAAATCAGTCGGGCGTGGTGGCATGTGCCTCTAATCCCAGCTACTTGGGAGGCTGAGGCAGGAGAATCACTTGAACCCAGGAGGCCAGAGGTTGCAGTGAGCTAAGATCATGCCACTGCACTCCAGCCTGGGCAGCAGAGCGAAACTCCGTCTCGATGAATAAATAAATAAATAGGATCTGGAAATCAGTTTTTGTTTTGTTTTGTTTTGCTTTAGCCAATATGTACTGAGTGCCAACTCTGTAGGTTCCAGGCTCCATCCTCAGAGCAGAGAGGATAATGACAAAAAGATGTGGTCCCTGCCTTCCAGGAGATTTTCAAAATTATTTCAGCAAAAGGGCAAGTTTTCTAGTGAGGTTCACTCTGGGCCCCAGAGGAATCTCCAGGAAACTCCATTCTGATGAAACAGAGCTAGATGGACAGGGACTGGGGTTCCAGACCAGACCGTACCAGCAGAGTAGGAATTGGCTCTGATGCTGCTCCCTGAAGCCAGTCGGCAAACAGGCTCACTGTGACCATGACCACACCATCGTGGTCCATGGGTAGGAACCATCCTCACCCTGTTGGTCCTGTTAACATGCATTTTCTTCTCAGTCCCTGACCCATAGCCCTTGGGAATGGTATTTGGTCTACTATATTAGTCTACTCTGGGACTAATATAGACTTTGGTTCATTTTATTTATTTCTTTTTTAAGACAGAGTCTCACTCTGTCGCCCAGACTGGAGTGCAGTGGTGTGATCTCAGCTCACTGCAATCTCCGCCTCCCAGGGCTCAGGTGATCTTCCCACCTCAGCCTCCTGAGTACCTGGGACCACAGAGTAGCTGGTACCGCCGGTGCGCACCACCACACCCATCTAATTTTTGTACTTTCTGTGGAGATGGAGTTTTGCCATGTTTCCCAGTTTGGTCTCGAACTCCTGGGCTCAAGCAATCTGCCCACCTCAGCCTCCTGAAGTGCTGGGATTACAGGTGTGAGCTACCACACCTGGCTGGCTTTGGCTTTTTAAAAAATTACTGTTATAAGAGACATGTTCTGCCTTTGTTGCCCAGGCTGGAGTGCAGTAGCTATTCTTAGGCACAATCCTGCTACTGATCAGCAAGAAGGGTTTGAAAGACTTTGACTTTTAAGTTGACTTAGGAGAGAAGATGAGGAAGAGGTACTTATGGGACTTCCAAGAGGAAATGCCCAGTCACAGAGCAGGCCCTTTAAACCTAAGACAGTGAATTGGGGCATGCTGGGGTAGGAGAAGGAGTAGAGAAGACCCAGAAGATCTGCAAATAGCAGACCTTGGTTTGAATGTCACCTCTGCCTTTCCCAGCTGAATCATCCTGGGCAAATTCTCTCCTTCCTTCCTTCCTTCCTTCCTTCCTTCCTTCCTTCCTTCCTTCCTTCCTTCCTTCCTTCCTGCCTTCCTGCCTGCCTTCCTGCCTTCCTGCCTTCCTTCCTTCCTTCTCTCTCTCTCTCTCTTTCTCTCTTTCTTTCTTTCTTTTTTTGAGACAGGGTCTTTCTTTGTCATCCAGGCTGGAGTGCAGTGGTATGAACACAGCTCACTGCAGCCTTGACCTCCCAGGCTCAGGTGATCCTCCCAACTGAGACTCCTTAGTAGTTGGGCCCCCAAGCATGTGCCACTATGCCCAGCTAATTTCTGTATTATTGTGGGAGAGACAGGGTTTTGCCATGTTGCCCAGGCTGGTCTCAAACTCCTGGGCTCAAGTGATACTTCTGCCTTAGCCTCTCAAAATGTTGGGATTATAGGCATGAGCCACTGTCCCCAGCCCAAATTATTTCTTGGAGGCTCCTTTTCCTCCTTTGCAAATCTGGCAAAACAATACCAATAATGGGATTATTGCAAAGTTCCAATGAAATGCTGAAAATAAAGGCTAGAATGGGGCACATGTAAAAGCCAACTGAAAGTGGATTCACGCACAGGTGGGGGCTATTGGGGAGCTTCACAGGAGCTCTCAGGGTGTGGAGAGAGATGAGCAGGAGGTGTCCAGCTGAGCCTGGGCACGCCTATATTTACGTTTTTTGGGAGGATTGAATATTTGGCCAAATGCTTTTCAGATCTGCAGTCACTCAAGGAAAAATGGAATGAAATGGGGGAGGGGGCTAGGAGGCCAAGAGGCAGGCTGCACGGCCACCCTGTCACTCCAGGATGATGGATGAGCCTATTTCAAGGTTTGTAATTAATGATGACTAGCTCTGAGATCCTTCCCGTGAAGACTCACGTATTCCCTGCCCAGCAAGCCTGTGCCCAGGCAGCCCTCCTTAGGAATTGGGGCTGGGACTGGGATGTAAAGTTTGTCCCCAAACTCTGGCAGACTTCTAGAGGATGGTGTGCATGTGCTTTTGTACATGTGCATAAATACAAGTATGTTTATATTTTTGGTGCTTCTATCAGTATATGTGTACATGTATGCACATATGTGTGTTGTGTGTATCTACATGTTTATGAGTGCACATATGTGCTAAATTGCTAGCCAAGAGAAAGTTTCTGGTTGTTTTTTTTTGAGATGGAGTCTCTCTCTGTCGCCCAGGCTGGAGTGCAGTGACACAATCTTGGCTCACTGCAATCTCCACCTCCTGGGTTCAAGTGATTCTCCTACCTCAACCTGCTGAGCAGCTGGGATTACAGGTGCCTGCCACCACATCTGGCTAATTTTTGCATTTTTAGTACAGACAGGGTTTCACTATGTTAGCCAGGCTGGTCTCAAACTCCTGACCTCAAGTGATCTGCCCACGTCAGCCTCCCAAAGTGCTGGGATTACAAGCATGAGCCACCGTGCCTGGCCCAAGAGAAAGATTAAATAGGGTAAAAAATGAGAAGAATGGGTCAGGTGCGGTGGCTCATGCCTATAATCCCAGCACTTTGGTAGGCCGAGCCAGGTGAATCACAAGGTCAGGAGTTCGAGACCAGCATGGCCAGTATGGTGAAACCCCATCTCTACTAATAGTACAAAAGTTAGCCGGGTGTGGTGGCACGTGCCTGTAGTCCCAGCTGCTCAGGAGGCTGAGGCAGGAGAATCACTTGAACCCGGGAGGCAGAGGTTGCAGTGAGCCGAGATTGCGTCACTGCACTCCAGCCTGGGCGACAGAGCAAGATTCTGTCTCAAAAAAAAAAAAAAAAGATCAGGTGTGGTGGCTCACGCCTATAATCCCAGCACTTTGGGAGGCCAAGGCAGGTGGATCACGAGGTCAGGAGATCGAGACCATCCTGGCTAACATGGTGAAACTCTGTCTCTACTAAAAATACAAAAAATCAGGCGGCCGTGGTGGCGAGCGCCTATACTCAGGAGTACTGAGTACTCAGGAGGCTGAGGCAGGAGAATGGTGTGAACCCAGGAAGCGGAGCTTCCAGTGAGCTGAGATTGCACTACTGCACTCCAGCCTGGAAGACAGAGTGAGACTCCGTCTCAAAAAAAAAAAAAAAGAAACGAGAAGAATGCTTAAAACCTACACTTCTGTCTGGGTCACATGAAGCAGACTCTCAGTTTCAGAGAAGTTACTTGACTATGACTAGATCCTGTAAATATTTACTAGATCCTGTAAATATGCAAATGTGGTAGGCAGACCCTGTTCCAGCGGAGCAGTGGAGGAAATAATAGAAGCTTCTGTGCTTCTGTGGAAGCTACCACTTGCTATGGTTCCTGGTAGTCAAAGCAGGTCAGGAGAGAAGAGGTGTCCCAATTTGCAAAAGAGTTTTTTTTTTTTTTTTTGGAATAAGGGGGATCCATATTTCCCCCAACATTTCTTCCTAAGATTCAAAATTATGGAGAGCTTTTGGGTTGGATGGGTGTAATTTCAACAAAAGTTCAGGACAAGGGCCATCACTGAGTTCTCTAACATGAAATTACATTTTGAGAAACGAAAGCTTGGTTATTGAGCACAAGTTCTAGAGTCAGATACTGGGGTCTACTCCTACTTCCACTATTTATCATCTCTGAGATCTTTTTTTTTGAGACGGAGTCTCACTCTGTCGCCCAGGCTGGAGTGCAGTGGCCCAATCTCAGCTCACGGCAAGCTCCGCCTCCCGGGTTTACGCCATTCTCCTGCCTCAGCCTCCCAAGTAGCTGGGATTACAGGCGCCGCCACCTTGCCTGGCTAGTTTTTTGTATTTTTTAGTAGAGACGGGGTTTCACCGTGTTAGCCAGGATGGTCTCAATCTCCTGACCTCGTGATCCGCCCGTCTCGGCCTCCCAAAGTGCTGGGATTACAGGCTTGAGTCACTGCGCCCGGCTGATCTTTTTTTTTTTTTGAGATGGAGTCTCACTCTATCACCCAGGCTGGAGTGCAGTGGCGCGACCTCAGTTCACTGCAACCTCTGCCTCCCAGATTTAAGCGATTCTCTTGCCTCAGTCTCCTGAGTAGCTGGGATTACAGGTGCCCACCACCACACCCGAGTAATTTTTGGTAGAGATGTGGTTTCATCATGTTGGCCAGGCTGGTCTCGAACTCCTGACCTCAAGCGATCCACCCACTTTGGCCTCCCAAAGTGCTGAGATTACAAGCATGAGTCACCGCTCCTGGCCTTCTGAGATCTTGAATGAGTAGATCAGTTGCACTCTAAGGTTTCATTTTTCATCTATAAAAGAGGACAATAACGAAGTGGTGCTACTTTATATTATATAAATTTGAATTATACAACTTGAAAAACTGAAAATCTCCCTAAATTAAAAAAAATCATCAAGGGTTGCATAATTTCAAAGTTGGTGGGCTGCATGGATTGTAAACTATTGGTACATGACAGTGGCACTTGAGCTGGCGAAAGTAAATAACTGCCATCAATGCTCATACTTGTGTGAATCAGCTATTGTTTATGTACATCATAAATTCTGATAGTGACATTTATGACTAATGTGCTGTTATTTTAACATTCAGCTTTATCATTTTAAATATTTCCTGTATTCTACAATGATGTTATCTCAGAGTTCATTCATTAAGTCATGGCATTAGTGCTAAAAACACCCTCCAAAATCAGTAACTTTGTAATGAAATTTAGATATGATAAGCCACTATGAAAAAGCCCAAATAGCTGTCCTGACATGCTAAGTAGTTAATTTAAGAGTACTTACTCTGAGAAATATTGGAGATTTTTGTATTTAGAAAATAAACAATAGTGTGAAGACAAGAAATTCTACAATGGTTGAATATTCTCTCTCTACCTTTTACATTCATTATTCTGGAAAACTTAGTGTCAAATTACCTAAATTTTGAATTATCTAATATCTTCAGTAACATATCCTTTACCTAAGTTGTGATCTCTCTTAAGTGACATAACATAATCCATGTATAATTCTTAGCACAGTGCCTGAGAGCATGGCAAATGGCTAATGCATGTTAGGTAGATATGTGGCTGATGTGGTTATCAACCATGAGTCAGGACAATGTCCTAAGGGTTCGTAGGGATGAGGCTGATTCTGACAGAGCCTATGGCTCATGTTGGAAGCCTTCCAGAATCCAGAGAGAACCTGAAGGTATTGATCTTTGAGAAACAGTAGCTGAACAAGTATAAACTGTAAACTTTGGAATCAAAGTTTAAGTCCCCACATCAGCTGTCTAAGAATCTGGAACTGGCCAGGCGTAGTGGCTCACACCTGTAATCCCAACACTTTGGGAGGCCAAGGCAGGTGGATCACTTGAGGTCAGGAGTTTGAGACCAGCCTGGACAACATGGTAAAACCCCATCTTTACTAAAAATACAAAAATTAGCTGGACAGGTGGTGGGTGCCTATAATCCCTGCTACTCAGGAAGCTGAGGCAGGAGAATCCCTTGAACCTGGGAAACAGAGGTTGCAGTGAGCCAAGATTGCACCATTGCACTCCAGCCTGGGCAACAGAGACAGATTCTGTCTCAAAAAAAAAAAAAAAAAGGCCGGGCGCGGTGGCTCACGCCTGT
>NC_045446.1:15418476-15448152 GCF_002776525.5 Piliocolobus tephrosceles
AAAAAAAAAAAAAAAAAAAAAAAAAAAAAAATGGAACAGCAAAAACACCTCCCTGAAAAGGCAAGTGTCCATGGGGCTATGCAGGACAATGCTTCAACAGTGACACCAAGTGGCAGCAAAGACTCATTGCAATGGAACCCTAATCTCACGTCAAGGTTCTTCCTAGAACTTCCCCAAGCAAATCCACATGTGGAGGAGTCTACAGTTGGGGACAGGAAACAGATCACTGAAAATGGATCTGTGGATATACGGGCCTTTGTCTACCCCAGAGTAGAATTGCAGGGCAGGGCAGAAAGGTGGGTGTTGTAGGGGTGTGTGTATGTGTCTATGAGTACATAGCCCTCTGTCCATCCTTCTCAAGGGAAATGGAAATCAAGATAACTTATTTATTTATTATTATGAATACACAGGCAACTGTGTATTTATAATAATTTGTTCTATGACACAGGCAGCTGGAAGAGCCAGAGATTGTTAAATATGCCACAGAGATAGCAACAGAAGATTCAATTTATAGGCAAAGATCTTGAAACTTCATGTAACGAAGTGTTTCTAATATTATAATGATCTTGACAAAATCCCTTGATTCTTTAGGGAAAAATAGAGCAGCAGGTTGCTGGGGAAAGTTGCTAATAGTTGTCTGCAACTGTGTAAGACCACATATGGTATACTGGAAAAGTGGCCAGAATTAGTCACATTTCCTTATATTAATGCCCTTAGCAGAATGACTTTGCAGGTCTTTTCTTTAACAGGTAGAGATTCTTTCCTTACCTTGAATCTAAACTGGTCTGGCGACTTGCTTTGGCTGCTAGAATGAGGCAGAAGTGATGTTCTATTAGTTCATAGCTTCGGATTCAAGAGGTGGTGCATGCATGCCTCTGCTTGCTTTCTTGGACTTTTGCAACCTTCATATGAATAAGCCAGACTAGCTTCCTGGAAGACCAGAGATCACTCGCACCAGAATTGGTCAGCTGGTTGATCCCAGCCAAAGACCAAAACATGTGAAAGAGCCTATGCAAGCTCAGTGAACTCAAACCTCATCAGACCTTCAGCTAACCCCCAGCTGACTGCAGCAGGTACATAACCAAGGCTACCCTAGATCTGCCATGCCCACACTGACTCAATGACTAATTAGCAAAATAAATGTTCAGGCCAGGTGCGGTGGCTCATACCTGTAATCCTGGAACTTTAGGAGGCCAAGGCGAGTGGATCACCTGAGGTCAGGAGTTCGAGACTAGCCTGGCCAACATAGTGAAACCTCGTTTCTACTAAAGATGCAAAAATTAGCCAGTCATGGTGGCACACGACTGTAGTCCCAGCTACTCGGGAGACTGAGACAGGAGAATCACTTGAATCTGGGAGGCAGAAGTTGCAGTAAGCTGAGATTGTATCACTGCACTCCAGCCTGGGCAAGACAGAGCAAGACTCCGTCTCAAAAACAAAAAAAACAAACAAAAAAACCAAACATAGCAAAATAAATGTTCATTGTTTTAAACAAACAAAAAAAGTGACACATGCCCTCTTATAAGAAAAGCTTCAGAAGAGAAAATATTTAAATTATCTCGGGTGTGGTGGCTCACACCAGTAATCCCAACATTTTGGGAGGCCAAGGCTAGAGGATCACTTGAGTCCAGGAGTTCCAGACCAGCTTGGGCAACATGGCGAGACCTGTTTTTTTTTTCTTTTTTTCCGAGGCAGTCTTGCTCTGTCCCCCAGACTGGAGTGCGGTGGCATGATCTCAGCTCACTGCAACCTCCACCTCTTGGGTTCAAGTGATTCTCCTGCCTCAGCCTACAAGTAGCTAGAATTACAGGTGCCTGCCACCACGCCTTGTTAATTTTTGTATTTTTAATAGAGACGAGATTTCACCATGTGGGCCAGACTAGTCTTGAACTCCTGACCTCAGGTGATCTACCTGCCTTGGCCTCCCAAAGTGCTGGGATTATAGGCGTGAGCCACTGTGCCCAGCCAAGACCCGGTCTTTATAAAAAACAAAAAAATTAGCCAAGGATGGTGGTGCACACTTGTGGTCCCTGCTACTCAGGAGGCTGAAGTGGAAGGATCATCTGAGCCCAGGAGGTCAAGGCTGCAGTGAACCATGTTCAAGCCACTGCACTCCAGCCTGGGCGACAGAGCAAGACTCTGTCTCAAAAAATAAAAAATAAATAAATTCTCTTCATTTCCATATTTTTCTATGCTTTCTAGATGGGTAGGAATCTCCTCTTTCCCTCTACCTGGATATGATAACTCATTCATTTAATCATTCATTTCATAGTTTTTTTTTTTTTTGAGACAGTCTCTCACTCTGTCACCCAGGCTGGAGTGGAGTGGTTCAATCTTGACTCACTGCAACCTCTGTCTTCCAGGTTAAAGTGATTCTCATGCCTCAGCCTTCCGAGTAGCTGGGATTACAGGCATGCACCACAACACCCGGCTCATTTTGTTATTTTTTAATAGAGACAGGGTTTCGCCATGTTGCCCAGGCTGGTCTCAAAACCCTGGCCTCAAGTGATCTGCCTGCCTTGGTCTCCCAAAGTGCTGGCGTTATAGGCATGAGCCACTATGCCTGGCCTCCATAGTTTTTTTTCTTTTTTTTTTTAAGTGCAAGATACTTTGATAGGCTCTGTAGGGTCACGTGGTGCAGGGAGTAAGAAGACACAAATTTAAGTTATAGTCAAGTTTGGGCACAAAGGAAATAAGCCTGCCCAAATAAATCACCTACTACATTTGAATTTGGATAATGTCGGATCGATTTGCAGCAGTCTGACCTTTAGTTACTTCACCTCTCTGAGTTTTGGCTTCCTCATTTCACAAACGGGAACGTTACCTGGCTCAGCATGATTGGAAGGGTCAAAGAGATTTGCAAGGTCCTGTGCCCACAGGTGTCAGAATCACCTTCCACTTCCTGACTTTGTTGGTTCACAATTCCGGTTAGTGCTGAGCACCACCTTCATCATGTCAGGATCTCCCCAAGGAGAGGGGAATCTTCCTGAATTTGTTTTCACTAGGCCGGGCACAGTGGTTCACACCTGTAATCCCAGCACTTTGGGAGGCTGAGGTGGGCAGATCACCTGAAGTCAGGAGTTCCAGACCAGCCTGGCCCACATGGTGAAACCCCGTCTCTATTAAAAATACAAAAGTTAGCCAGGCGTGATGGCGGGCTCCTGTAATCCCGGCTACTTGGGAGACTGAGGCAGGAGAACTGCTTGAACCCAGGAAGTGGAGGTTGCAGTGAGCCAAGATTGCACCACTGTACTCCAGCCTGGCCGACACAGCAAGACTCCGCCTCAAAAAAAAAAAAAGAAAAGAAAAGAAAAGAAAGAAATAGAAACTCTGTCTCTACTAAAAACACAAAATTAGTCAGGTGTGGTAGTGCATGCCTGTAATCCCTGCTACTTGGGAGGCTGAGGCTGGAGAATCACTTGAACCCGGGAGACAGAGGTTGCAGAGAGCCGAGATTGTGTCATTGCACTCAAGCCTGGGCAACAAGAGTGGAACTTCGTCTCAAAAAAAAAAAAAAGTCATAAGAGGTGCTGTTACATCTCAGTTTCATCATTTCCTAACTACAGGACTTTGAATAAGACTTAGCCTCTCTGAATTTACCATATATATTTAAATATATTGTGAAGATTAAATGCCTACAAAATTCCTAGTAGACGGCCTATGTTCCCAACAATCTTAGCTACCATTATTGCTGTTGTCAAAGTTGTTGCGTCTAAAAAGCAAGATAGGGGCCGTGAGAAATGGACTGCATTAATAGTCTCCAGTTAATGACTCTTTGTCCTGTCACTTTGTAGTGCTTTTCCAGTCTAACTCTAGGTTTGGTCCTGTGATTTGCTTTGGCTGCCAGGACAGTAGTAAACTTGATACAAGCAGAGATGTGAAAAAGAGACTGCCTGTTTGACTCTTTTCCATTACAGGGTAGCCTGCTGGGAGGACATACGAGACGTGTAGAAGAGCCAAGTTGTCCTGATGTCCTGACTGAGGCCACAGAAGACCAGTCATCCCCTAACCAACCCAACAACTATACCTTACAGATGTATGAATGAGCCCAGGGAAGATCAGCTAGGTCCAGCCCAGATCAGCAAAACCACCTAGTCAACTCTGAAACTTACATGAAATAACAAACGGTTGCTGTTTGAAGCCTCTAAGTTTAATGTAACTTATTATACAGCAATAGCTGGCTGATACAGGAACCATGGGAGCTCTTGTCTTTTACTATTGAAGCAGCTGATATTCAAAGGCAAGAGAGAGGTATGGTGTGATGGCTCATGCCTACAATCCCAGCACTTTGGGAGGCTGTGTTAGGATGATTGCTTGAGCCCAGAAGTTGGAGACCAGCCTAGGCAACATAGTAAGACCCTATCTCTACAAAAAATTTAAAAATTAGCTGGGCATGGTGGCAAGCCCATGCGGTTCTGCCTACTTAGGAGGCTGAGGTGGGAGGATTGCTTGAGCTCAGGAGGTTAAGGCTGCAGTGAACCATGATCTCACCACTGTACTCTAGCCTGGGTGACAGAGCGAGACCCTGCCCAAAAAATAATAAAAAATAACAAATAAACAACAAAGGCAAAGCAGAGAAAGTCATGGTCTGCCAGGTTTTATTTGTAGAGTCTGGTGAACTTGAACAAGAGAAAGCTGCAAAAAGTGGTTTGGAGACCATGGCGGGGCCATGGAGAAGGGCTGATAGAAGCCAAGGGTGGCCAGACCCTCAGGGAGCCCTTTTGGTGGAGAGCAGACACCTGAGGCAGGAGGTGGCAGCGGCCAAGTCCAGGCAGGCAGCAGCAGGGCTGCAACTGAGAGCTGAGGCTGGAGAGGTAGCGCTCGCCCTAACCTGACCCTGCAGGTCTCAAGCCCTGGGGTCATATACTCGCCCCATGAAGACAGGGAACTTGTGCTGCTGGTCCCAGAGCAGGAAGAGGAAGGGCTGCTGCACTTCAAAGATGAGCAGGGTGCGGGCCACAGAGATGGCAGAGGCTGCAGCCGCCTCCACCCCAGTCTCTGTCAGTTCCAGCACTGTCTGGTGCTGCATCGCAGAAACCTGAAGGTCTGGGTCCTCTGTCAGCCCACACAGGTTGAGGTCATAAGAAAAGTCGAAGAATTCTAGGGCAAAACCAGAGAAAAACAGAGTCAGAGGTCAGCATGAAACCCTCAGCTGATGGAGACCTTTGTCCTGAATTCTCTGGGTTCATCCTGAGTCCCAGTGCTCTCTTCCTCTTTCCTTGTTTGCCAGATTACATACTATACCCTCTGGTCCAGTTCGTGGGATCCTCTATTAGTGGGCCCAACACCGCCACTCTCTCTCAAGGTGAGAGGCCTTGCCCCCATCCCTAAAACAACCCTGAAAAATGATGTCATTGCCTCCTTGTCTCCCAGGACCTTGGAAGTGAGGTAACAGATCAGAGATAGCTCAAATATGAAAAAATGAGGTTATATGCAATGCTATGATGCTGTGAAATAATGGGAAAATATGCTATAGGAGCACCTTTAGCTCCAAATATTAGGCCATCTAATATTTGGTCTCAGAGCTACTAGATCCCTTGGAATTTCCTGGGTCATAGGAATGCCTTTTGTGCTAATGAGGCTACTCCTGCTGGCTCCTGGATGGGGGCTGGTCACCAGGAAGACTAAGTGTGATTAGAGCTTGGAACTTTCAGCCCCTCTGTCCATCCTCTGGGGAGAAGAGAGGAGCTGGAGATTGGGTAATAATCAATCACGCCTACATGATGAAGCCTCCTAAAGTACAGGGTTCTGAGAGCTTCTGGTTGGTGAACACATACGTGTGTCAGGAAGGTAGCAAACCAAACTCCACAGGATAGATGCTCCTGGGCCCAGGACCCTTCGAGATTTTGCCCTGTGTATCTCTTCATCCGGCTGTTCATCTGCATCCTTTACTTAATCCCTTATATAATAAACCAGTAAATGTAAGTGTCTCCTGAGTTTTGTCAGCTATTCTAGCAAATGATGAAACCCTCACAGGGAGTCATGGGAACCTCCAAATTATAGCTGTTGGTCTGATGCACAGATGACAACCTGGTCTTGTAACTGACATTGGAAACAGGGGGAAATCTGGTGGGGTTGAGCCCTTAAACTGCGTGGGATCTGATGTTATTTCCAGATACAGAGTGTTAGAATTGGATTCAATTGTAGGACACCTAGTTGGTGTTCCCAGAGAACTGAAGAATTGCTTAGAAAACACTCCCACACCTATTTGGTGGCCAGCAGTGTTGAATGAAAATAAAAAAGGTTTTCTTCCTATACAGATGGCATATACAAGGAAATGGCATCATGCATTAGGTAGTCAAGTTCTCCAACAAGGAATGAAGTGACAGGGTTGGACATGAGATCAAAGGTTAGAAAATGAAGTTGGGCACAGTGGCTCACACCTGTAATCCCAGCACTTTGGGAAGCCAAGGTGGGCAGATCACTTGAGGCCAGGAGTTCAAGACCAGCCTGGCCAGCATGGTGAAACCCCATCTCTACCAAAAATACAAAAAAATTAGCTGGCGTGGTGGTAGGTGCCTGTAATCCCAGCTACTTGGGAGGCTGAGGTAGAAGAATCACTTGAACCCAGGAGGTGGAGGTTGCAGTGAGCCAAGATCATGTCACTGCACTCCAGCCTGGGTGACACAGCAAAGTTCCATTTCAAAAACAAACAAACAAACAAAAAAACAAAGGTTAGAAAGTGGAGTCTCCAGGCCAGGCGCGGTGGCTCACGCCTGTAATCCCAGCACTTTGGGAGCCCGAGGCAGGCAGATCACGAGGTCAGGAGATCGAGACCATCCTGGTTAACACAGTGAAACCCCGTCTCTATTAAAAATACAAAAACAAAATTAGCTGGGCGTGGTGGCGGGTGCCTGTAGTCCCAGCTACTCGGGAGGCTGAGGTGGGAGAATGGCGTAAACCCGGGAGGCGGAGCTTACAGTGAGCAGAGATCATGCCACTACACTGCAGCCTGGGTAATAGAGAGAGACTCCGTCTCATAAAAAAAAAAAAAAAAAAGAAAAAAAGAAAAAAAAAAAAGAAAATGGAGTCTCTGTTGCCTCTTATAAACTCAGAAGCCTCCAGACCTGCATTTCCAGATAGCTTCTTGCATATTCCATGGTGTGGTTGACTATTTTGAAACATGTCTGGGGAAGAAGCATCCATAATTCACCTTGGTGAATTACCTGTACCACTGTTCCACTGCCTGTGTCACAAGGAACCATAGAAAAAACTCAGGAGAGCTGGAGACCAGGATCAGTGTTCTGGTTTGCCTTTGACTAGCTCAAGGGTAAATCATGGAATCTTTGGGTAAGTCACATAAAACTTCTGGGCCTTCATTTCCACAATGATCCAATGGGATAATAGCACCTACCCTTGTAACTGGCAGGGTTGCAGAACAAACTGAGATTATGGATGTAAAAAATACTCTAGAGAATGCTAACTACATCTTAGGGATCCCCCTTTCTCCTCTGATGGCCTGGGAGTAACTCCAAGCTGCCAGAGCTTACCCAATTTCTCCATGATTGACAGCATATCCTGGCTGGTCGTCACTTTGATGCGGGGCAGTGCTAGGAGAGTGGGCTGGAACTTGGACATCTCCAGCTTCTTCATGATGGCCTTGAAAACAGAAGGGCTGAGAGCCTGTTCTATGTCTTCAAGATGATGTTTCAGGTTCTGGGGTACCAGGATCACCAAACTCAGATTATGGGAGAGCTGCAGTTGCCCCACCTAGAAAATAAGAGATGCACCTTAACAGTCTTCCTACCGCAGCTCTCTCCTGGCCCTACCCTCTGTGTCACAAGGCTGTCCTGCAGTCTGCTGCCACAGTCTGTATTTCAACAAGCAGCAGTCAGACCTAGGCTTCCAGGCTTTACCATGAAATGGGGATATCAGCTGGGTGAACAGTGCTGATCTAACTCTGTGCTGGGGAGAGGGAGAGGAAGAAGCATGAGTTTCTGATTATATCCTGACTCTACTACTGACGAGCTATGTAATATGGGCAAGTGATTTGATTTCTCCGAGCCCTGTTCCCTTCCTTCCAAATGTGTTGTGCATGTAGTATATTGCATGCACATTGAACCACCAGAGTTATCAGGTCAGCCTCTTTAAAACCACTGACGGCTCTTCACTGCCTATGAGATTAGGTACAAATATCAGTATGGCATTCAAGATTGTTCACAGGCTGGTCTTAGCCTACCTTTCCACTTTGCTATTAGAAGGACTTTCAACAATACACAGTGGCTCACGCCTGTAATTCCAGCACTCTGGGAGGCCAAGGCAGGTGGATCATGAGGTCAAGAGATCGAGACCATCCTGGCCACCATGATGAAACCCCATCTCTACTAAAAATACAAAAATTAGCTGGGTGTGGTGGCGCGTGCCTGTAGTCCCAGCTACTCAGGAGGTTGAGGCAGGAGAATCGCTTGAACCTGGGAGGTGGAGGTTGCAGTGAGCTGAGATCCGCCACTGCACTCCAGCCTGGCGACAGAGTGAGACTCCATCTCAAAAAAAAAAAAAAGAAGGACTTTCAACTGGTGATCAGACAAAAGTTGTAAGAAGTGCAGGGCCCTTGGGTTTAATACAGGGGCTGTCAAGTCAGAGTGCATTTGCCGCTCAGTGGACATTTGGTAATGTTTGGAGACATTTTGGTTGTCATAGCTGGCAGTGGGCAGGGCGGACGTGCACCCAGTGCTACTGGCTTCTAGTGAGTAGAAGCTAAGGATGATGCTAAATTCTACAATGCACAGGACAAAGAATTATCTGACCCAGTATGTCAATAGTGCCAAGGCTAAGAAACCCTAGTCTAATAGGATATGAGATTGTCATTAAATGGTATTATGATTGGGGCTGAAAGAACAAAAAGAATCTAGAAGAATGCAGAATTCAACTGGGCAATAAAGAAGTTAACTGAAAGCAATCAATTGTTGGAACCTGAATAGCCCAGAAAAAGTAGATTATAAGCCAATTTCGACTGAAGGGGATGGACATGGGGTCCCTGTTGACACAGGACTCAAGTTGGATATACTCATTTGAGTAACATGTGCCCTTTGAACCTTGAATCTCTGAACAAAAATTTACCATGCCATGGTCCTGAATTTTCAAGCCAGTAACCTCGGTGTACCTGAGCTGGTAAATCTCATCCCCTTCCGTGGGTAAATATCCTTAAGTGCCAGGAAGATTTAGAATTTAGTATGGGAATGACAAAAGAAAGCAATTTCATCATGTTAAAACCAGGTGTTAAGTTCAGGATAACCTGTATGTTTGTTATTTAAAATAGTGATTGTAATTTTTAAGAGAATCTGACATGCTAGTTTTAGGCTTTTAAGCAAAGTTGTAGGATAATTTCATTAAGTGTGAGAATGATATTGGAAAGTTGGCTAGAAGTTAATTCACTCTTCAAATTTAATTTTCAGTTTACAAGTGAGCTTTAGGTGGTAGGATGAATATGGCCAAGCAGAGTTGTAATTATGACCTGTCAGGTATTAGATGTGTTTAAAAAGGATATCAGCTCGGTGAGGTGGCTCATGCCTGTAATCTCAGCTACTTAAGAGGCTAAGGTGGGAGGACTGCTTCATCCCAAGGAGCCTGGGTTACATAAGCTATGATTGTACAGTCACTGTACTCCAGACTGGGTGATAGAAAAAGACCCTGTCTGGTAAAACTACATAAATAAATAAAAGAAAACAGAAAATCGGGCATATTAAATTTTTAAAGGGAGCTTAAAATGCTTATGGGAATATTAATTATGTTTGTAGACAGAACAAATGGTTTAAAGGAGTTTAATCTGTTCAATATGGCAATTAATTTAACAACAAATGAGAGTTAGTATTTTTATTAAAAAGCACTATTCTTTTTTTTTTTTTTTTGAGACAGAGTCTCGCTCTGTCGCCTGGGCTGGAGTGCAGTGGCGGCATCTCAGCTCACTGCAAGCTCCGCCTCCCAGGTTTATGCCATTCTCCTGCCTCAGCCTCCGAGTAGCTGGGACTACAGGCGCCCGCCACCTCGCCCGGCTAGTTTTTTTTGTATTTTTTAGTAGAGATGGGTTTCACCGTGTTAGCCAGGATGGTCTCGATCTCCTGACCTCGTGATCCGCCCGTCTCGGCCTCCCAAAGTGCTGGGATTACAGGCTTGAGCCACCGCACCCGGCCAAAAAACACTATTCTTTTATATAATTTTATTTAAAAACCCTATTCTTTTTTTTTTTTTTTTTTTAGAAAAAATTTCCCCTTTTTCCCCTCAGGCTGGAATGCAGTGTCGATCTCGGCTCACTGCAACCTCTGCCTCCCGGGTTCAAGTGATTTTCCTGTCCTAGCCTCCCAAGTGGCTGGGATTACAGGCATGCACCACCACACCTGGCTTATTTTTTGTATTTTTAGTGGAGACGGGGTTTCACCATGTTGGTCACGCTGGTCTCGAACTCCTGACCTCAGGTGATCTACCCGCCTCGGCCTCCCAAAGTGCTGGGATTATAGGCGTGAGCAACTGCACCTGGCCTATTCTTTGTCTGTGTTTTGAGACAGTCTTACTGTGTTGCCCAGGTTGGAGTGCAGTGGCGCGATCTTGGCTCACTGCAACCTCTGCCTCCCAGGTTCAAGCAGTTCTGTGCCTTAGCCTCCTGAGTAGCTGGGACTACAGACATGCGCCACCATGCCTAGTTAATTTTTGTATTTTTGGTAGAGACAGAGTTCCACCACATTAGCCAGGCTGGTCTCAAACTCTTAGCTTCAAGTGATCCGCCTGCCTCAGACTCCTAAAGTGCTGGGATTTCAGGCATGAGCCACCCGCACCCAGCCAAATCACCCTACTCTTAATGTAGCAAGTTCAGCTTAAAATTAAAAGGCAAAAGTAAAATTTTAATTTTGCATTTGTCAATACATTAAATTAATTATCTGTTTAAAACCCAAGGAACTCTAAATAGTGGCTTTTGTGCACAAAAGTACTCCTCCTCCTCCTTTGGCTTAAAAAACAAAACTCAGGCTGGGTGCGGTGGCTCATGCCTGTAATGCCAACATTTTAGGAGGCCGAAGTGGGCTGATCACTTGAAGTCAGGAGTTCATGATCACCCTGGCCAACATGGTGAAACCCCGTCTCTACTAAAAATACAAAAATTAGCTGGGAGTGGTGGCAGGTGCCTATAATCCCAGCTACTGGGGAGGCTAAGGCAGGAGAATCGCTTGAACCTGAGAGGCAGAGGTTGCAGAGAGCTGGGATTGTGCACTGCACTCCAGCCTGGGCAACAGAATAAGACTTTGTCTCAAAAGAAAAACAAACAAACAGACAAAACTCATATTGGCTTTGGGAGATAGAAATTACTCTTCATATTATACCTCCTTTGTATTTGAATATTTATTATCGATATTATATGTTCAGAATGCTTACCTCAACCTATCACCTCACCTCAGTGGCTACAACAGTCTATCCTAAGGGATTTTTACAATGATTTTTGGTTTAGACTTTTGTGTGAGACTTTAATAACATTTCTAGAGAGGAAATACTGGTTCTTATAATTCAAATAATTACATTTAAACCTAACTTGTTAAGTTCTTAATTCTTAACTTTCTACCTAACATCTGTGGCTTTGATTAAATAGCTATTCCAATTGGTTTGAAAAAGTCTCATATTTAATACCTCCCTCCACGTATCTTGAATTTGAACAATGCCCTGGACCTGTCACATATATTCATTCTTCTGTGCCTTATACGCACTATCCTGGTTCTGCTAAATGAGTCATGAATGGTCAAATACATTAGATAGGGATAGATAGATGGGTGGATAAGTACCTGAGTGGATAAATAAGTGAGCAAAGAATAGTCAAAAATAATCTCCTCAGCCGGGCGCTGTGGCTCATGCCTGTAATGCCAGCACTTTGGGAGGCTGAAGGTGTGGATCACTTGAGGTCAGGAGTTCGAGACCAGCTTGGCTAACATGGTGAATCCCCATCTCTACTAAAAATACAAAAATTAGCCAGGTATGGTGGCAGGCACCTGTAGTCCCAGCTACTTGGGAGGCTGAGGCATGAGAACTGCTTGAACCCGGGAGGCGGAGATTGCAGCGAGCCGAGATCGTGCCAAGGTACTCCAGCTTGAGCAACAAAGTTAGACCCTGTCTCGAAAAAAATACCTCCTCTATGAAGTCTTCCAGCCACTTTTACTAAGTGAGTAGCTCCCTTTGGCACCCTCTATTTCATTAATTCATTTATTCAACAAACATTGAATGAGCACCTATGATAGGTGGCATTGTTCTAGGCACTACAGATACAGAAGGAAACAAGACAGTTCCTGTATTCAAGTAGACAGACAATATCTTAGGGAGACAGACAATATCCTAATCAAAATAAGCAAATAAATGACATAATTTCAGATGGTGATGAATGTCATGAATATAATAAAACAGCAGTGATATTACAGGGTGAGGAGGAGGCTACTTTAAGGGGTGAAGACCTTTCCGCCAAGGTGACCTCTGAGCTGACACCCAAATGACCAGAAGGAACAAGCTATGTGAGCATCTGAGTGAAGAGGGATCCAGGCAGAAAGCAAAGCTAAGGAAAGCTCCCAATGTAGAACCAAGCCTAGCATGTTCCAAGAACAAAGCCCTTGTTTCCTAGCCAGGTACTGAGACATTGTGACAGGTCTGTGTTTTGCCATGCTAAAAAGGTGGAAATATCTGGTAACTGAGCATGAGATAGCTTACCAACTGGAATCTTCTGGGCTCCATGTTCTGTCTTCTCTCCCTCCCTATTCACCAAACTAAATTGTTCAATTTCTGCTAATGCACTTAAGTCATTTAACTCATGTGCACACACGCACTTACCACATATATGCATATCCAAGGATATACTGATACATGTGTACACATGTATATGTATGCTGTACACAGGTATACACATACATACATACACACAGGACTTGCTAAGCACCAGGGTCTTCTGATGAGTTGACTGGAAAAAGAAACAGATGTGTAGAATAGGAACACAACTCACATTTTGCCATTCAATGTAGTAGAGATGCATGAAGAAACTTGAGAATCCTGTTTCCAGCCTAAAATATACAATGCCTGCCTTGGCCAAGGCTAGAGAAAGGAGAAGGAGAAAAGATAGGGTGAAAATACAGATGGAAGGAGTAGAAATGATGAATTTGTAAGCATGTACCTCAAAATGATGGGACAACAGCAGAAAAAAAGTCAGGAGACTCAAGTGGGTTTCAAACAGGAGAAGGAAAGGTTAAGAACTTACCTTGGCCTTCAACGTTTGGTCAATGAAATGGGCCACAGGGTACTTCTTGCTATTCATCATGGGCACTTTTATAACCGAGTTTTTGAAGTGAAAAGTTTCCATTCTGGTTTTTTTGGGATCGAATGTTGTCTTCCACTTGGCTAGAGGGAAGAGGTGGGAGAGGTGCTCTGATGCACGTAGGAAAAGGATGAAGAGGAGCTAAAAGCCTTGTGAGCAAAGGGTGGGGCAGGGACATTGAGATCTGATTGTAGAACTTGGGGTTAGGTGGGCTTTGAAGCCATGAGGGGAAAGAGGACCCAGAATGGGAAGACCAACTGGCTAAGGGCCCCCTTACCACTCAGGTAGATAGCATTGAGGAGGACAAGGCGGGTATCGGAGGGCAGGCTGTCTAGCAGCCGGTTGATCTTGTTGTTGGTGTTCTTGGCCACCCAGGTGTTGATGAGCTCCAGGTTGGCGTCACTGTCGTTGCTCAGGACTCTGGGGCTGCTGCTGTACAGGGTCCGAGAGGCATTCACAAAGGTGTCCCTTATGACCAGGTCTGGGGGTATGTTGAGAAAGGGAGGCATGAGTGCCCTGAACACATCGTTCCTTTCCATGAGCAAGATTTGAGAGTGAGCATGCTTCCTATGGCTCTATCTGCTCGCTCTAGTGAACACGGCATGGTGGAGTGGTCCAGTCCACTCCTCTTACAGATGTGGCAAATGAGGCCCAAGAAGGCAAACTCAGAACCAGGAATCAGAGAAGTAGCCCTAAGCCTCTGCTGCCTCAGCTTGCTATGTTACTATGGTTCTGCAAGATAATCTTTTTGAGATATTAAATTCCATTTGCCTATATTTTTCCTCTTTTCCTCCCTTAATTTGGCATGGGATAGACTGCTTCCTGGCCTCGGTGGAAGTTTGTGACAAAACTTTCTGGCTTTCGCTCTCCAAAAGCCTTCAGTCCACTGGAAAAAAGAAAAAGCACTCGAAAGATAATTTTTCCAGGACTAAGTAGATTAAAGATACTTTCCACCAGCTGGGCATGGTGGCTCACGCCTGTAATCTCAGCACTTTGGGAGACCAAGGTGGGAGGATCACTTGAGGCCACGAGTTCAAGACCAGCCTGGCCAACATGGCAAAACTTCGTCTCTACTAAAAATACAGAAATTAGCTGGGCATGTGGTCGTGGGCATCTGTAATCCCAGCTATTCGGGAGGCTGAGGCAGGAGAATCACTTGAATCTGGGAGACAGAGGTTGCAGTAAGCTGAGATGGCGCCACCGCATTCCAGCCTGGGTGACAGAGTGAGATCCTGTCTCAAAAAAAGAGAGATATTTTCACAGGCTTTGCTGGCGCCTACGTACAATATAAGACCAAGAACCTTGCTTGGCACAGCTCCAGGGTGCAGCTAGATGGGGATAGAAGCCCTAACATATTGAATGCTGTTACATTTTTCGCCTACCTAGCAAGACAGAGGGATAAAGCTGACTTACAGCTTTGTAAGTAATAAATAAATGCAACGTTTCTTGAACACCTCTGAGCCATATTTTTCCCACATCTAAAAGAGAGTGTTTTTTAGATGATGGGGTGATAGGTGAGTTTTTTATTTTTATTTTTATTTTTTATTTTTTTAGAGACAGGGTCCTACTCTGTCACCCAGGCTGGAGTACAGCGGCATAAACATAGCTCACTCTAACTTTGAATTCCTTGGTTGAAGCAATCCTCCTGTCTCAGTCCTTCATAGCTGGAACTACAGGCATGCACCACACCTGGATAATTTTAAAAATTTTTGTAGAGATGAGATCTCTCTATGTTGCCCAGAGGCTAGTCTCGAAATTCTAGCCTCAAGTAATCCTCCTACCTCAGCCTCTCAGCGTTGGAATTACAGGCACAGTGCGCCAGACCTGAGTATTGTTTTTATAGCTTAAAAAAAAAAAACAGCTTGAAAAAAAGTTTTCCCTTTTTTCAAAAAGGGAGGTGGGTAGATTAGTGTAATGGTTATTAAACATTTTAAAGCAGCAGAACTACTTTCAAACAAAGGCATGTCTGAAGCCCACAATATAAAATGGGCCGTGGATAAGGCTGGGTGGGGAGCTCAGAGCCCAGCTGGTCCGTCTCCCTCTCACAGGAAGTGGTGAACCCTTCCCCACCGCTGAGGCTCCCACACCCCACTCCCACTATGACTCCAGAAACAGCTTTGCAAAGCCCTAGGGCTCTGAGGAACAAAGTCGGAAAACAACTACATTAGATCGTTTTGTAAGTTCATTATTACTATTATCATTATTACCTACTTAATAACATAATACATGTAAAATGATAACAAATTCACATAACACAAAAATAAAAAGAATGAGAGTCCCAAGACTCCTTTGACCCAAAAATTAGCGAAACAATTTTTTGTCTCTTTTATGTCTATAGCTCGCTAGCCCTCTAGCCCTATGTATTAATGAATGCATATGGGTATTCTTATTCGTTTTTTTTTTTTTTTGAGACAGAGTCTCGGTCCGTCGCCCAGGCTGGTATGCAGCGGTGCGATCTCGGCTGACTGCAACCTCTGCCTCCCGGGTTCAAGTTATTCTCCTGCTGGGACTACAGGAATACGCCACCACACCTGGCTAATTTCTGTATTTTTAGCAGAGACAGGGTTTCCTCATGTTGGCCAGGCTGGTTTTGAACTCCTGACCTCCAGTGATCCGCCCACCTCAGCCTCCCAAAGTGCTGGGATTACAGGCAGGAGACACCATGCCTGGCCTGCCTACCCCATATTTTCTTTCTTTTTTTTTTTTGAGACAGAGTCTTGCTCTGTCGCTCAGGCTGGAGTGCAGTGGTGCAATCTTGGCTCGCTGCAACCTCCGCCTCCTGGGTTCAAGTGATTCTCCTGCTTCAGCCTCCCGAGTAGCTGGGATTATAGGCGCACACTACCACGCCTGGGTAATTTTTTGTATTTTCAGTAGAGATGCGGTTTCACTATATTGGTCAGACTGGTCTCGACCTCCTGACCTCATGAATTGCCTGCCCCGACCTGCCAAAGTGTTGGGATTACAGGTGTGAGCCACTGCGCCTGGCCTTTTCTTTTCTTCCTTTCTTTCCCTTCCTTCCTTCCTGCCCTCCCTCCCTCTCTCCCTCCCTCCCCCTTTCTTTCTCTCTCTCTTTCTTTTCTTTCTCTCTTCCTTCCTTCCTTCCTTCCTTCCTTCCTTTCTCTCTCTCTCTCTCTCTTTCTTGGAGTTTTGCTCTTTCACTCAGGCTGGAGTGAAGTGGCATGATCTTGGCTCACTGCAACCTTCACTCTCCTGGGTTCAAGCAATTCTCCTGCCTCAGCCTCCTAAGTAGCTGGAATTATAGCCGTCCGCCACCATGCCAGGCTAATTTTTGTATTTTTGGTATAGACAGGGTTTCGCCATGTTGGCCAGGCTGGTCTTGAACTCCTGACTTCAGGTGAGTCACCCATCTCGGCCTCCCAAACTGCTGGAATTACAGGTATGAGCCACCACGCCCAGCCCTAGCCCCAACATTTTTTTTTTCTTTTTAATAGAGACGGGGTTTCGCCATGTTGCCCTGGCTGGTCTGGAAGGCCTTGGCCTCCCAAAGTGTTAGCATTACAGACGTGAGCCACCATACCTGCCTGGTTATTTTTATTCTAAAGCAGTTGATGAATGCCAGAGACTTGCCTAAGGTCTCATTAGAAGAACAATCCAGTTCCTGCAGTGACCTGATGCTCCTGCCAAGGTCTTCACTTGCTCCGTAGTCCATCCCTGATACTGTAGCTCCAACATTGCCTCTGTCCTTTCTTTTCCCAGCTGGGTTCCCCTTCAGAGTCCTCTCAGGACCCTCCTCTGCAGACACTGCCCCTTCCTGGGCACTCACCTGGGCTGTGGAAGATCTGAGAGACTGAGGTGACACCTTTGGTCATGAAGCCCTTCAGAGCCTGGTGGACACAGGTGAAGTCCTTGGGGTAGGAGAGGACGCTTTCCAGGTTTGTTTTGGTGTTCTCCCCAGCCCCTGCAACAAAGGGTAGAGATGAAAGATACTTGCAGGATGAGTCGGGGGACCTTCCTTAGGAATGAGGGTTGGGGACCAGGCTGGAATGGAGGGTATTCCCTGCTTCGGAGGGGTCACAGATCATCTGAGCTGAAAGTGTTCTTTCTCTTTTTTTTTTGAGACAGTCTTGCTCTGTTGCCCAGGCTGGAATGCAGTGGTGCAATCTCAGCTCACTTGAAATCTCCAGGTTCAAGCAATCCTCCCGCCTCTGCCTCCCAAGTAACTGGGACAATAGGCACAGGCCACCATGTCTGGCTAATTTTTGTATTTTTAGTAGAGATGGGATTTCAACATGTTGGCCAGGCTGGTCTCGAACTCCTGCCTTGGCCTCCCAAAGTGCCAGGTTTACAGGTGTGAGTCACCGTGCCCAGCCAAGAAAGATTCTGTAGCCTTTTTAGAATTCTCTCCGGGGAGTAATAGCTCTCTCCCCACTGCTTGTAGTAATTTGTTTGTTCGTTTCCTAGGGTAATTACCCAGTGGGACTTGACAGTAATCCCTCAGGATGGCAGAGGATTTACATTTCTTTGACCTCCCACTAAGTCAGATGCTAGGCTATCTGCTTCCTTTTTTTTTGAGACAGAGTCTCGCTCAGTCTTCCCAGGCTGGACTGCAGTGGTGTGATTTCGGCTCACTGCAACCTCCACCTCTCGGGTTCAAGCGATTCTCCTGCCTCAGCCTCCCAAGTAGCTGGGGTTACAGGTGTCCGCCATAACACCTGGCTAATTTTTTTGTATTTTTAGTAGAGACGGGGTTTCACCATGTTAGTCAGGCTGGTCTCGAACTCCTGAGCTCATGATCCGCCCACCTCAGCCTACCAAAGTGCTAGGATTACAGGTGTGAGCCACCGCGCCCAGCTCAGCTTTCTGGTTATTAATCTTTTGAGGTAGATAGCATCATCACTATTTTACACAAGAGGACTCAAGGCTCAGAGAGGTTAAAGTGAATTGCCCAAGGTCACAGAGCTAGAATGTAGTACTAACCACATCTACTCTAGGTCTCTGATGATTTTTTTTTTTTTTTTTTAGATAGAGTCTCACTCTGTCACCCAGACTGGAGTGCAGTGGTTTGGTTTCGGCTCACTGCAACCTCTGCCTCCTAGGTTCAAGCAATTCTCCTGCCTCAGCTGCCCAAGTAGCTGGGATTACAGCATGCACCACCACTCCCGGATAATTTTTGTATTTTTAGCAGAGACAGGGTTTCATCATGTTGGCCAGGCTGATCTTGAACTCCTGACCTCAGGTTATCCACCTGCCTTGGCCTTCCAAAGTGCTGGGATTACAGGCGTGAGCCACTGTGCCTGATTTCATCTTTCTTATCAACTCTCCTTGCCATGAAACATGGTTAGTGGATGGGACCTTGTTTTATATGTTCTTGTATAGTCACAGGGTTTTACAAGCAATAGGTTTGCCTATTAAATCATTGTTAAATGATAGAATGTTCAAGAATGAAAAGATACTTCCCTCTATACCCCCAATGTATAGCCCATTTTTACAGCTTCTTCCCAGAGACATGGCTTTGTAAGTGTCTGGGTTGGTGACCCTTATGGGAGTGTCCAACAAATGACCTGGAGAGAATGCAGTCAGGGTCTTACCGAGCAGGACCTGGGTGAGGAGGCTGGCAATGCTGAATGGGGAAAAGGCCATGTTGGTCTCTGCCTTCTTCATTGCTGAGAAGGCGTGGTAGAGCTTCAGGGAGAAATCTACCAAAGCGTCCCCCAACATGGCCTCTGTTGAATGACTCTCCAAGTCAGAGCAGAGAGTAACAGGTCCTGGGCAGAAGGGACCAGTAGTGGGCTGAGTAGGAGACTCTGTGGGGAGCTGGGTAGTTGGTTGGATGGGTTGGATGGTGGGTTGGGCGGTGGGTTGGGTGGTGGGTTGGCTGGTGGGTTCATCAGTGGTATTAGCTGTTATTGTGGTGGTGGAATTGGTTGTTGAGTTGGTTGTTGGCATGCTGGAAGCCTCCAGGATAGATTCAATGAATAGCATCTTGGAGTTATCTGGCACTGCGATCTTCCCTTCGCTTCCCTCTTGCAAACTCTCTGGATCCCAGGAGCTGGAGCTGGTAGCATTTGGATTTGAGGAGGCTCTATCCTGTGGTTCAAGAAACTGAGTTTCATTTTTTTCTTACTACGAGGCACAGTCCTCTAAAATACTGAAAGCAGTTAGAGAAGGTGTGGATGTGGAAAATGTCCTGTACAAGACAGTAATTTCTGACAGTGTGGTGGATGAGGAACCTGTCTTGGAACCACCACCACTATTTCCTCAGAGAAGGGGAGATACAGGGTGAGGGTGGGGGTGCACAGGAATGTGCTCTGCAGATGAGGGATAGTCAGGGACTCTGTAATCTCTGACCAATTACTGCCCTGTAGGAAGTTGTTTTCCAAACAGTGAAATTGAGTGTTAATTGCCATTTATCTATGTTCTTGCAATTTCCTGTAAATATCTACCTGTTTGACTCACTTGCTTGGCTAGTACAGATATTTGAACTTGTGCTCCTGGATTTAGAACAGTAAATTTTCAAACCAGGGGTTGCAACCCATTAGTGGGGGTGGAAAAACAATACACATTAGGAAGGGAATGAAGAAAGGGAAGGAGGGAAAAAGGGAGGCAGGAAGGGAGGGAGTGATAAGTAGTATAGGCCAGCAGCTCTGAAACAATTTTGACTCCCAGGGAGTATTTAGCAATGTCTAGAGACAGTTTTGGTTGTCATAGGGAGACAGCAGGGAAGATGCTACCACAATCTAGTGCATACAGGCTACAGATACTGCAAAACACCCTAAGATGCACAGGGTAGCCCCTCAGCAATGAATTATCCAGCCCCGGTGTCAACAGATCCTCCACTGAGAAACCATGCATTAGCCCCATTTCACAGACAGAGAAACTGATGCTGACATGTATTAACTAGCCCAGGGTCTCACAGAAATGGGAGAAACAGCTACAGGTCAAAACAAGGTCTCTGATTCCAAACTCCCTGCTCATACATCATCTGCTGAGTATGTCATGACAACTTGCGCGGGCACACACGCACATACACACACCCCTACCTTTCTCCTGGGATCCCACACTTCTTAGCCTTCTTTCTAGTCCACGACCTCCCAGACCACTGGGACCTCTCACTGCTATTGACCCCCACCCGGACCCAGGTATGTTTGCTACCATTCTTCCCTATCTTCACAGGCCCTAGCCTGGGACCACCGCCGGTCACAGCAGCCAAACCTCTCCTCTCCACAGCTCTTTTCTACAGCAAACTCTTGCTTTGATACCACAAAATGCTTCCCATCTCCTTGCCCTATGTGGTCCTCCTGCCAAGCCTGTTTAGTGGACAGGGTGGGATCTGTTTATTCAACATTTTATAAATCAAGAGGAGCAGGCTGGGAAAAGTGACTTCCTCAGGACCACGCAGCGCAGCTCCTACGTGGCCCGCCAAGATTAGAACTTCCATCTGTCTGAGTCCTGAGCTCTTTCCACCATCTACGAGTGCGTGAGCGAGGATCACACTCGCAGATCCCAAGAGGAGCTCTCCTCATTCTCCGGGGCCCGAAGGGTTAATCCTCAGCCACCGCCCGCACCCCGCACCATCCCCCGTTCCCGTCTCCACCCCCGTCCCCCATCCCACAAGGGACCACATACCCCAGCCAGCAGCAGCAGCAGGAGGGTCAGCAGGGTCAGCCTGGAGGCCATCTGGGCGGCGACGTCAGCGGACCTGTGGAGCCAGCCAGTATCCGAGCCAGCTCCGAGCCTGGGCGCCCAGGGGCCCCCACCCCGCCGGGGGCCCGCCCCCATTCCGTCCCAGGCCCCAGTCCCTCTTAGCGAATTCCCTCCTCCTCCCTCCTGGGGCCGCCTTCTCCCTGGCTCCTCCCTCTGTTTTGTTTTCCCCAAACCGCTTCCCTTTCCCGGCACCGGCTGGCCCTTCCTCTCCCCGTGGGCCCGGGTCTCCGTCCATCTGTTCAGTCGGAGGGGAGGTCGGGGGCGGGGGGGGGGGGGGGGCCTGCTTTAACCAAACAATGAGGCCAGAGGCGGGGGGGGGGGGAGGTCCTGGGGGGCTGAGCACAACAGGCCTGAGGCGGGAGGGGCTGGGGTAGGAGGAGGCAGAAATCCCAGGTGGAAGCAAGCCTATAGAAACCCCCGAGATCAAGGCGGGCCGGAAGGCGGGGGTGAGGAGACCCCCTCCCTAGACCTCTTCACTCCATGCTTTCCAGCCTACTCCCCACCCCTGCCCAGCACCAAACCTACTCCAAACTCCTGGTCACCAGGCAGCTCCAGTGCAGACTGAGTAGAGTCCCCCAGGGTCAGGGAGGGTGGGGTGCGGGGGGGAGCGCAGTCTTAGCTATTGGCTGGCCCAGGACACTGCCCAGTTACAAATTAAGGAAGATTGATCGCTGGTGTGAGTTCCTGTAAATCAGGATGGGACGGGATGGGACTGACCGCTTGGTTTTCTTTGTAAGCCAGGCCAGGAATTTAGCCCAAATCCCCTGGTAGGTGGGGTGAACGGGGAAGCTTGGGTGCAGTTATCAGCTTTACACAACCAAAGCTTCCCCCGCGTCTTCATGAGGAACAATAAAAACAGCATGTACACACAATGTGCTCCGCAGTTTTTAAAGGAATGAACTTTTTGGAAATTGCTCATCTCCGTTAATCCTCAACGTAACCCTTTGTGCGCCATTGTACCCATTTGATAGTTAAGAAACTGAGCCTTAGAGCAGTGAAATGTCGGGCCCTGATCACTCTCATTTGGAGAAGTATTCCGAAGCCTAATCTCTGCTCCCATCTCCCCTGTGCCTTTTAGGTGTTCTGCTATTTTTGCTCGTAGAGATCCATAATCAGTAGTTCTTTGTATAACAGACAAGGGATGTGAGGCACCCAGCTCAGCAAAAATTCACCTTAATTAAAAATTTAAAAAAACCTAGCTGGGCACGGTGGCTCATGCCTATAATCCCAGCACTTTGGGAGGCCGAAGCAGGCGGATCACTTGAGGTCAGGAGTTCGAGACCACCCTGGCCAACATGGGGAAACCCCGTTTCTACTAAAAGTACAAGAATTAGCTGGGCGGTGCAGGTGCGCACATGTAGTCCCAGCTACTGGAGAAGCTGAGGCACAGAGAATCACTTGAATCTGGGAGGCCGAGATTGCAGCGAGCTAAAATTGCGCCACAGCACTCCAGCCTGCGTGACAGAGCAAGACTGTCTCAAAAAACAAATAAGTAAATAAATAAATATTTTAAAACTTGAAAGCTGGGGTGTATGTGTTTGTGACTAGTGCTCCACAATAGATGTGGCTGGCTGTGTGAGCCAGCAAGTTGCTTTCCCCCTTGACATCTAGCTGTCCTCTCAGCATTGCCAGATAAAACACAGGAAGTAGACAGGCCTGGTGGTTCATACTTCTAATCCCAGCCCTTTAGGAGACTGAGGCAGGAGGATCCCTTGAGCCCAGGAGTTCGAGGCTGCAGTTAGCATTGATCATGCCACGGCACTCCAGCCTGGGCAACAGAGTGAGATGCTTGCTTTTAAAAAAAAAAAAAAAAAAAAAAAAAAAAAAGCTTACATTGGGATATACCTATGGTAAAAATGCTTACATTGGAATATACTTATGGTAAAAAGTTTTGTCGTCGTTGTTGTGTATCTGAAATTCAAATATAATTGACATTTTGCATTTTTGCTAAATCTGATAACTCTGCCTCCTCTGCAAAACAAAGAGGCTATCTCTGATGACCTAATATAGCTATAATGTTCCATCATCATCTTACTGTAGGCCTATCCTCTAACTGTATTTGGAGCATTCAGGAAAGTTTGTTGCTAGCACCAGAACTGCTACTCTAAGGGACTGACCAAGGACAGAAACAGGAGAATATTTGTGTGTCTCCTCGGAGGTCCTTGGACAAGACCCAAAAAGAGTCTTCCCCAGCTTCGTGCTTTATTCTCTGAAGCCACTTGGGAACCTCCTAAACCATGGGAAAGTTATATAACATCAGAGCCATCGTTTGAACAGCTGCACACAAAACAACACTTCTCCATTCCCAGTGCTCAAGCTGGTGGGCTCAAGGGGAACATGAGCGTGTGGATTCTGGGAAATGGGTCAGCCAAAGGAAAAGAAGGTGGTGGAAAGCAACCTCATTCACTGAGTGCTCACCATGCATTTACTTTCATCCTCTCCCTAATTCTCATCGCCTGTGGAGTAGGCGCTACACGAATCCCATCTTAAACAAGTTAACAAAATGAGGCGCAGAGAAATTAATTGATCTACCTAATATCACAAAGCCAGTAAGTGACAGAGCCAGGAAGTGGACCAAGTCTGTTTGACCCCAAAATTCTTTATTAACCCTTACAAATTACTGGCACACACCAGAGGCTAACCTGAAGCAGACAGCAAAGGGAATATTCTGGGTCCAGCTGCAAGAGTGCGATGCTTTGTGGGCCAAAGTTCCGGGGTGAAAAAGCCCCAGTGGAGAGGTTTTCCCAGCTTGTGGGTCTACCTCCTTCAGCCGTCTATAATAGCTTTCTGGCCTGCACTCTGGACATTTAAAGGATGTCTGCTTTGTGAAGTCTCCCCTGCCTGCTGAAGCTGGAGCTGAAACTGACTTAATCAGGATGTTTGCAGAATTTCTCCCTAGTGTGGGTGTTGAGATATTCAATCAGTGTAAGGTTGTGAATTCAGTCCTCTTCCCACTGGGAGCAGGTCTAGGATTTCTCTGTAACAAGGACTTTTCCTTCTGGTGACTGAGGAGAGTTGAACCCACAGAAGCCCTCTTCCCTCATGTTGTAGGTGCGCATGGCTTCTCTCCCCTGTGAATTTCCTGATGTTGAATGAGGTTCAGGTTCTCACTAAAGCTCTTCCTACTCAGAGCATTTTAATCAGGTTTTTCTCCTAGGTGAGTCCTCTAATACTGAAGGTACAAGTTGCTGTGGCTGAATTCTCTCCCATTATAGAGTGTGAAAAACTAAACATCTTTAGTTTTCCTTCTTAAGAAAAATTTTTTGACTGGACGTGGTGGCTCATGCCTGTAATTCCAGCACTTTGGGTGGCTGAGGTGGGTGGATCACTTGAGGTCAGGAGTTCGAGACCAGCCTGGCCAACATAGCAAAACCCCGTCTCTACTAAAGATACAAAAATTAGCCAGGCATGGTCGTGTACTCCTGTAGTCCCAGCTACTTGGGAGGCTGAGGTGGGAGGATTGCTTGAACCCAGGAGGTAGAGGTTGCAGTGGGCCGAGATCGTGCCACTGCACTCCAGCCTGGGTGACGGAGTGAGACTGTCTCAAAAAAACGAAAAAGAAAAGGGCAAAATAATTTGAAACAGGGCAAAATAATTCTGAGAAATCAGGATCACTCCATTCTTGGAACACAGAAAATGGTTGGAGGGATTATTTTATCAACTCTCCCACAGATAGTACACAACTAGCACCACTCTAGTTTCAGAGGAGAGAAGTTGATTGATTATCAACAAAGAATGCACTGAGCATTAGGGCTCGGTCCTTTCTTTGGAATCTTGGTTGATAAATGCCATTCTAGAGGAATAGAATTTTCTCTTTCTTATTTTTCTAGATTAGCTCTCAGAGTCTGTAATGTCAGATGTTGACCTCTCAAAACTGGATAAGATGCAAAGGGTTTTTGTATGGTAGAGATGTGAATGAGATAATAATGATAATCCCAAAGGTAATGGTCTTGATGCAGGGCAGGTGAGCCCCAAAATGGGGCTTAGCTGGTGAGGGTTCTTAACTTTGCCCAGGGAAGAATTCAAGGGCAAGCTGGAGGTAGAAGAAAACAGTTTTATTGAAGAGGCAGTGTTACAGCTCCGTGACTGCTCCTGCAAAGGAGGGCTACTCTGTAGGCAGAGAGTAGCAGCAGCTCAGGGCAGTTTTGCAGTCATATTTATACCACTTTCCATTATATGCAGATTAAAAAGCAGTTTAGGGCCGGGCGCAGTGGCTCATGCCTGTAATCCCAGCACTTTGGGAGGCCGAGTTGGGTGAATCACCTGAGGTTAGGAGTTTGAGACCAGCCTGGACAACATGGAGAAACCCCTTCTCTACTAAAAATACAAAAAAAATTAACTGGGTGTGGTGGCAGGCTCCTGCAATCCTAGCTATTCGGGAGGCTGAGACTGTAGAATCGCTTGAAACCGGAAGGCAGAGGTTGCAGTGAGCCGAGATCGCACTATTGCACTACAGCCTGGGCAATAAGAGCGAATCTCCGTCTCTAAAAAACAAACAAGCAAACAAAAAACAAAACAAAACATAAAAAACAAGAAGCAGTTTATGCAGAAATTTCTAGAGAAGGGAAAGGAACTTTTGGATCATCAGGTCATTGCCATGGAAAGGGGCAGTGACTCCCAGGTGTTTCCATGGCAATGGTAAACTGACATGGCAGACTGGCTGGCAAATCTTGTGGAAAACTGCCTCTGCCCCAGCCCTGTTTTAGCTAGTCCTCAATCTGGTTGGTATCTGAGCCCCACCTCCAGAGTCGAGTCCTACCTCCTATTGCCTGCAGGGCAATAGCCAGTTTTGTAGCTAACTTAGCTGTGTTATTCCAGCAGGCACGCACACACACACACACACACACCCCGGTTTCTCAAATCATTCTTTGAACCAACTTTGTCATCCTGACAGTTACCTTGTGAAGTTTCTCATTGTGTATTTGTGTGAGAAGGACGTTTCTACCATTTTGATAATTATATTGTGGCACACCCTTTTGTGGGGTTGTTGATGCTTTGTAAGTAAGAACGGACCATGGGCTGAACTTTGTCCCTTATTTCCTACAAATACAGTAGTCCTCTCTGGAGAAGGGCACAGGTTTGGCAGCCATGAGTGAGGGAGCTGTGGGGGTTACTGCTCCCACTGTATCCCCAACCACTTCACCGATTCCCTTTCTCACCAGCCCTGACTCATTCACGTGGGCTGTTTCCTGCCCAACTCTCCAGGGACTAGACCTTCCTGGGAACCTCACTAGAGAGTCCTCATGCACAGTACCCTTCTACTAACCACCCTCTTCTCTTCCTCTTCCCTTCAGTCTTTAACTGGTATGAGGAGGTGGATGGGGATCAGAGATGAAGACAGAGATAAGATTCAAATAAGTGTTGAGACACAAACCCCCTAAACCCCAGACTCACACCCTATTTGCAGACCCTGGCAGGCCTAGGAATACAAAGCTTTTTCGGGTAGAGTAGATACATTTGATGAGTACTCACAGATATTCTAAATTGGTTCATTCAATCATTTTTCTAAAGATATTTAAAATTATTCTTTTCCTGGGTGCGGTGGCTCATGCCTGTAATCCCAGCACTTTGGGAGGCTGAGACAGGGGGATTGTTTGAGCCCAGGAGTTTGAGACCAGCCTGGACAACATGGCAAAACCCCATTTCCACAAAAAATAAAAAAATTAGCCAGGCTCGGTGGCGCATGTCTGCAGTCCCAGCTACTCAAGAGGCTGAGGTGGGAGGATTGCTTGAGCCTAGGAGTTCGAGGCTGGAGTGAGCTGTGATCACACCGCTGCACTCCAGTCTGGGCGACAGAATGAGACCCTGTCTAAAAAAAAATTAAATAATTCTTTCAAAGTTATCACTACAATGTCATATATGTGCTTTGTTAAACTTTTCTGGCCGGGCATGGTGGCTCACGCCTGTAATCCCAGCACTTTGGGAGACCAAGGCAGATGGATCACCTAAGGTCAGGAGTTTGAGACCAGCCTGGCCAACATGGTGAAACCCCATCTCTACTAAAAATACAAAAATTAGATGGGCATGGTGGCACATGTCTATAATCCCAGCTACTTGGGAGGCTGAGGCAGGAGAATAGCTTGAACCTAGGAAGTGGAGGTTGCAGTGGGCCGAGATCATGACATTGCACTCCAGCCTGGGCAACAAGAGCAAAACTCCGTCTAGAAAAACAAAACAAAACAAAACAAAACTTTTCTAACAATTCGGACACTTACAAAATTAAAAGTTACCACAGACAAAACTGCTGTTAATAATTCCGAGAGTATGCTTTTAGATTTGCCTCTCTACTTATAAAATCATGTATACTTCACCTCTCCCCACACACATAATTACTACTCTTCCATAATTTCTTTTCTGTGTTTTGAGACGGGAGTCTTCCTCTGTTGCCCCACCTGGAGTGCAGTGGCGTGATCTTGGCTTACTTCAAGCTCTGCCTCCCGGGTTCACACCGTTCTCCTGCCTCAGCCTCCAGAGTAGCTGGGACGACAGGCACCGGTCACCATGCCCGGCTAATTTTTTTGTATTTTTAGTAGAGTGGGGGTTTCACCATGTTAGCTAGGATGAGTCTCAATCTCCTGACCTAGTGAGCCACCCGCCTCGGCCTCCCAAAGTGCTGGGATTACAGGCATGAGCCACTACGCCCGGCCTAATTTCTTTTCTTAATTAAGTAGCATGGACATTGTTCTGTGTCATTGCAGGCAGCTCTATCTCATTCTTTCTTACAACTGCATGGTATTCCACTGTACGGATGTATTACAAACTATTTCTTTGATCTCACCCTGAGAGAGACACTTGGATTGATTCCCAAACCAATCCTCTTAACTGCATGCTGGTTCCAGAAGTTTCCCTCTCGCTTACTGTCTTTTCCACTCTTGCACAGCAGCTTACCTGCTTTCTCTGCTGCCTTTCTATTTCTAACCTTTGTTTCCAATTCTCTGTTGCCAGCTCTGTAATGGAAACGCCAGGTTTGGACTATTGACTCAGCTGTGAATTTGGCTCCATTCAGATTGTGGTCTCTTGCTTTGACCTACTGTTTCTGCTTCCATGCACCTCTCCTGAGGGTAAAAATGCCTGCCCCACTTCCAGAAAAGCCAAAAATTTGCCCTGCACTCCTCAATGCCTGATGAGGAACAGGGAGTAACCCTCCTTGCTCTGCCGGACTTGAACATGAAGGCCCCATGGTCACTTCTCCAGTTACAGACTTTTCTTTGTTTCACCCTGTAAAATGGAACTACCCTTGCCCTACAAACCTTGTATGTACCACTTTATCTAAATATTTATGTGCCTCCGATTGTAACGTTTTCAGATAGAAGAGTGGCTATATTCCCCACAACCCATAGCATTATATGTGATTAGATGCAGTGCAAAAAGGTGAAAGGGTGTGTGTCTTTTTATTTTTGTTTTATTTATTTTGATTTTTTGAGCTAGAGTCTCACTCTGTCATCCAGGCTGGAGTGCAGTGATACGATTTCGACTCACTGCAACCTCCGCCTCCTGGGTTCAAGCGATTCTCCTGCCTCAGCCTCCCAAATAGCTGGGATTATACGCTCCGGCCACCATGCTTGGCTAATTTTTTTGTATTTTTGGTAGCAATGGAGTTTCACCATGTTGGCCAGGCTGATCTCAAAGTCCAGACTTCAAATGATCCACCCTCCTCGGCCTCCCAAAGTTCTGGGATTACAGGTGTGAGCCACCATGCCCAGCCTGATTTAGGAATTCTTTCCTTCTTCTCTCTTTCCCTCCTTCTTTCCTCTCTCCCTCTCCCCTTGTATTAGTTTATTTTCGCACTGCTAGTACATATCCAAGACTGGGTAAATTTTTCTTTTTGTTTTGAGATTGAATCTTGTTCTGTCGCCCAGGCCAGAGTGCAGTGGCATGATCACGGCTCACTGCCTCACTGCAACCTCCATCTCCTGGGTTCAATTGATTCTTCTGCCTCAGTCTCCCTAGTAGCTGGGACTACAGATCCATTTCACTACGCCCGGCTAATTTTTATATTTTTAGTAGGGATGGGGTTTCACCATTTTGGCCAGGCTGTTCTCAAACTCCTGACCTCAGGTGTTTCACAAGACTGGGTAATTTATAAAGGAAAGAGGTTTAATTGACTCACAGCTCCACGTGGTTGGGGAGGCCTCACAATCATGGGGGGAGGCCTCACAATCATGGTGGAAGGTGAATAAGGAATAAAGTCATGTCTTACATGGTGGCAGGCAAGAGAGCTTGTGCAGGGGAACTCCCATTTATAAAACCATGAGCTCTCATGAGACTTATTCACCATCATGAAAATAGCGTGGGGGAAACTGCCCCCCCTTGATTCAATTATCTCCACCTGGCCCCACCCTTGACACATGGGGATTATTACAATGCAAGGTGAGATTTGGGTGGGGACACAGCCAAACCCTGTGATCCCTCCTCCTTTTCCTTTCCTCTTCCCTTTCCCCTTCCCTTCCTTTTCCTTCTCTTTCCCCTTTCCTGCCCTTCCCTTTCCCCTTCCCTTCCCCTTCCCTTCCCTTCCCTTTACCTTCCCTTGCCTTCCCTTTCCCCTTCCCCTTCCCCCTTCCTTTCCCTTTCCCTTCCCTTCCCTTTCCCTTTCCCTTCCCTTCCCCCTTCCCCTTTCTTTTCCCTCCCCTTCCCTTCCCTTCCCCATTTCCCTTTCCCTTCCCTTCCCTTTCCCCTTCCTTTCCCTTCCTTTCCCCCTTCCCTTCCCTTCCCTTTTCCCTTCCCTTCCCCTTGCCCTTCCC
>NC_045446.1:15448162-15458140 GCF_002776525.5 Piliocolobus tephrosceles
CTTCCCTTCCCCTTGCCCTTCCCTTTCCCTTCTCCTTCCCTTCCCTTTCCCTTCCCTTCCCCTTCCTTTCCCCTTCCCTTCCCCTTCCCTTTCCTTCCCCTGCCCTTTCCCCTTCCCTTCCCTTCCTTTTCCTTCAGAGGGTCTCACTCTGTTGCCCAGGCTGGAGTGCAGTGGTGTGATCATAGCTCACTGCAACCTTAAAGTTGGCTCAAGTCACCCTTCTGCTCAGCGCCTCAGCCAGGTAGCTGAGACTACAGGTGCTCACCATCGCACCTGAAAATTTTTGAAAACATTTTTTGTAGAGATGAAATCTCACGATGTTGCCCAAGCTAGTCTCAAACTCCTGAGCTCAAACCTTCCTCGTGCCTTGGCCTCCCAAAGCATTGGGATTACAAGCATGAGCTGCCACACCCAGCCAGTTCTTTCCGATTACAAGCTTTTGGTCAGTTATATATGCTGCAAATATAATCTATTGTATGTCAATCTATTCCATTCTATTAATACCGTATTTTGAAAAACAAAAATTACTCATTGTAATAAGGTCAAATTTATCACTCTTCTCCTTTATGGTTAGTATGACTTTGCATTGCATCGTAAAACTTTCCCATCTATTCATACACCTACTCAGCCATTTGTGCTATAACTGAGTCAGGAATCCCCTCCAGGGGAAGGACCACATCTCAATTTGCTGTGTTGAAACTGCAACTATTTTGTGTGCACCTAAAGAGTGGTGATCTAAGTCAGAACCTTTTGCGAACACCACTCTGGAAGCTTTACCTCCAAGGAGCAATGGGGCACCTGCCTCAGCTCAGAGACTTGACTCTACAGTCACCTTGTCTGGGTCTTGCAGTGTGTATTAACAGGACCACTTACCTGTCAGTGCTGTTTGTTGAAATAAAGATGGTTAAATACTGAGAAAAATACCCCAAGTCTTTCCCATCTATGATCAAAAATGTGTTCTCTTATCATGTAAGCTTTTTTGGTCTTTCACATTCAGATTTACAATTCACCTGACACTGATTTTTTTTGGTGTGGCATAAAGTAGAAGTATAACTTTATGTTTTAATAGGTGAATATCAGCCGGGCGCGGTGGCTCACTCCTGTAATCTCAGCACTTTGGGAGGCCGAGGTGGGCGGATCACGAGGTCAGGAGATGGAGAGCATCCTGGCTAACACAGTGAAACCCCATCTCTACTAAAAATACAAAAAAATGTGCTGGGCATGGTGGTGTGCGCCTGTAGTCCCAGCTACTCAGGAGGCTGAGGCAAGAGAATTGTGTGAACCTGGGAGGCGGAGCTTGCAGTGAGCCAAGATCGCGCCACTGTACTCCAGCCTGGGTGACAGAGCAACGCTCCATTTCAAAAAAAATGTGGATATCAAATTGTGACAGCAGGCCAGGCACAGTGGCTCATGCCTGTAATCCCAGCACTTTGGGAGGCTGAGGCGGATGGATTACCTGAATTCAGGAGTTCAAGACCAGCCTGACCAACATGGTGAAACCCTGTCTCTACTAAAAATACAAAATTAGCCGGTTGTGGTGGTGCATGCCTGTAATCCCAGCTACTTGAGAGGCTGAGGCAGGAGAATCACTTGAACCGGGGAGGTAGAGGTTGCAGTGAGGTGAGATTGCACCATTGCACTCCAGCCTGGGCAACAAGAGCGAAACTCCATCTCAAAAACAACAACAACAACAACAAATTGTGACAGCACCATGTTTAAGTTCTGATATTCAGTAGATCAAGTCCTCACATTTTATTCTCCTTCAAGAAGATCTCTGCTATTCTTGATCCCTGAATTTCCATATATGCTTAGAATCAGCTTACCAGGTTCCACGAAATAAAAGGCAAAAATATGTTGGGATTTTGACTGGTATTACCTTACATCTATAGATCATTTCAGGGGTGAATTGACATCTTTGTAATAGTAAGTCTTCTAATCCATGAACATGTTACAGCTTTCCAACTATTTGGATCTTCCTTAATGTTTCTGTGCTGGATTACAGGCGGGAGCCACCGCGCCTGGCCTGTTTCTCAGTATAGTTGTTGATATGTTTAGGCTTTGTGTCCCCACCCAAATCTCATCTTGAATTATAATCCTCACAATCCCCGTAATCCCCACGTGTCAGAGGAGAGACCAGGTGGAAGTAATTGAATCATGGGGGCAGTTTCCCACATACTGTTCTCCTGATAGTGAGCGAGTTCTCACCAGATCTGATGGTTTTATAAGGGGCTCTTCCCTCTTCGCTCAGCACTTCTTCCTGCCACCTTGTGAAAAGGGTGTCTTGCTTCCCCTTTACCTTCTGCTATGATTGTCAGTTTCCTGAGGCCTCCCCAGCCATGCACAACTGTGAGTCAACTAAACCTCTTTCCTTTCGAAATTACCCAGTCTTGAGCAGTTCTTTACAGCAGTGTGAAAACAGACTAATACAGTTATATAGTTTGCTCTGAAGATGTATTCCACCTATTTTTGTTTATGTTATTCCCAGAATCTTGATTTCTTTTTCTGCTGTTGAACACAGTGTCTATTTTAGTTCAATCTATATCATTAAAAAATCATTTTTTGTGGCAGGGCACAGTGGCTCATGCCTGTAATCCCAGCACTTTGGGAGGCCGAGGCGGGCAGATCACGACGTCAGGAGTTTGCGACTAGCCTGGCCAACATGGTGAAACCCCGTTTCTGCTAAAAATATAAAAATTAGCCGGGCATGGTGGTGTGTGCCTGTAATCCCAGCTACTCAGGAAGCTGAGGAAGGAGAATTGCTTGAACCTGGGAGGCAGAGGTTTCAGTGAACTGAGATCACGCCACTGCACTCCAGCCTGGGCAACAGAGCAAGATTCCGTCTCAAAAAAAAAAAAAAAAAGTAATAATTTTTGGGCCTCATTTTCTCTCTGCTTTATGTAACAAGGCCTAGTTTTATCACTGGCCTAAAAGTCTCAGATTTTGTATTTACTTTTCAGTTCCAGGTTCCTTGAACTTGATTGGGTTTAGGTCTTTAATCTTTGGTCCTAATTTGAACCCTTTATCTCCACCTCAGGTCACCACCCTTTATCTCCACCTCAGGTCACCCACTTTCATGGGCTGATAGGAGGTGGTAGAAGTTGAATTAGCCTCTTACCCAGAGGGACTAGAAGAGATTGATCTTTCCCTACATCCAGCCCATCATCAGACCTTTTGGTAGTATTTTCAAAATGTATCCTGAATCCACTCAGTTCTCTCCATCGTTGGGGCCACAACCCCAGTCTAGCCACAACCATCTCTCCACCTGGGCCACTGAATAGCCTCCTGCCTGGTTTCCATGTTTCCACTCTATCCCTTCCAGATATTCTTCAATCCACAGACAGAATTATAATAACTAATATAATATAATACATGATAACCAATATACATTGGTTTTCCATGGGAGATCTTTTTTTTTTTTTTTTTTTTTTGGAGACAGGGTCTTGATCAATTGCTGAGGCTGGAGTGCAGTGGCACAGTCTCAGCTCACTGCAACTTCTGCCTCCTTGGTTCAAGCAATTCTCATGCCTCAGCCTCCCAAGTAGCTGGGATTACAGGTGCTCACCACCATGCCAGGCTAATTTTTTATTTTTTAGTAGAGCTGGGGTTGGCAAGGCTGGTCTCGAACTCCAGACTTCAGGTGATCCACCCACCTCAGCCTCCCAAAGTGCTGGGATTACAGGTGAGCTACTGCACCCAGCCAGGAGACCATTCTTATGATAAGTCATTTATGAACCTTTCTCTTCACTCTTGTAATAAAATCTAAACTTTTGACCCTGGCCTACAAGACTAGGTCCAAGCTGACCTCTGCCTCCCTGTCCAACCTCTGCCTGTATTACTCAACTCCTCTTATTACATCTAGTGCCTGGCTTTCTGAAAGTTTCTAGAATACCTATATTAGTCCTTTCTCACATTGCTATAAAGAACTGCCTGAGATTGGGTAACTTGAAAAGAGGTTTAATTGACTCATAGTTCCACAGGCTGTACAGGAGGCACTGACTGGCGAGGCCTCAAGAAACCTACAATCATGGCAGAAGGGCGAAGGGGAGGCAATCGTGTCTTCACATTGCAGCAGGAGAGAGAGCAAGTGAAGGGGGAAGTACCATACACTTTTAAACCATCAGATCTCATGAGAACTCACTAACTATCATAGTACAGCAAGGGGGAAATCTGCCTCTGTGATCCAATCACTTCTCACCAGGTCCCTCCCCCAACACTGGGGATTATATTCAACAGGAGATTAGGGTGGAGACACAGAGTCAAAGCATATCATTCTGCCCCGACCCCTCCCAAATGTCATGTCCTTCTCATAGTTCAAAACACAATCATGTCTTCCCAATAGTCCTCCAAAGTCTTAACTCATTCCAGCATTAACTCAAATGTCCAAGTCCTCTGCAGGGGTTGAGAGAATTCAAATAAAAAAACAAAACAAAACAAAAAAGTCTAAGTTCAAAGTCTCATCTGAGGCAAGTCAAGTCTCTTCCACCTATGAGCCTGTAAAATCAAAAACAAGTTAGTTACTTCCAAGATACAATGGGGGTACAGGCATTGGGTAAATGCTTCCATTCCAAATGAGAGAAATTGGCCAAAACAAAGAGGCTACAGGCTTCACGCACATCCAAAATCCAACAGGCAGTTATTAAATCTTAAAGCTCCAAAATAATCTCCTTTGACTCCATGTCTCACATCCAGGGCATGCTGATACAAAGGGTGGGCTCCTAAGGCCTTTGGCAGCTCCACCCCCTGTGGCCCTGCAGGGCACAGCTCCCGTGGCTGCTTTCACGGGCTGATGTTGAGTGCCTGTGGCTTTTCTAGGCGCACAGTGCAAGCTGTTGGTGGGTCTACCATTCTGGAGTCTGGAGGATGGTGGCCCTCTTCTCACAGCTCCACTAGGCAGTGCCCTAGTGGGGACTTTGTGTAAGGGCTCCAATTCCACATTTCCCCTCCACACTACCCTAGTAGAGGATCTCCAGGAGGGCTGTGCCCCTGCAGAAGACTTCTGCCTGGACACCAGGCATTTCCATATATCCTCTGAAATCTAAGTGGAGGTTCCCAAACTGCAACTCTTGCCTTCTGTGCATCCACAGGCCCAACATAACATGGAAGCTGCCGAGGCTTGGGGCTTGCAACACTTTGAAGCAATTGCCTGAGCTAAAGCCCTTCATGGCAGGAGGGCAAAAGGGAGGCAAGCCTGTTTTCATATGGTGGCAGGAGAGAAAGCTAGACAAGAGGGAAGTGCCACACACTTTCAAACTATCAGATCTTGTGAGAACTTACTCACTATCATGAGACCAGCAAGGGGGAAATCGCCCCCATAATCCAATCACCTCCCACCAGGTCCCTCCCTCAACATAGAGGATTATAATTCGACATGAGATTTGGGTGGGGACACAGAGTCAAACCATATCAATACCTTTGCTGTTCTCTCTGACAGGACTGCTCTTTCAGCAACTTTCTTTCTTTCTTTCTTTCTTTTTTTTTTTTTTGAGACAAGGTCTCCTCTGTCCCCCAGGTTGGAGTGCAGTGGCACCACCTAGGTTCACTGCAACCTCCACTTCCCAGGCTCAAGCAATCCTCCCACCTCAGGCCACTGAGTAGCTGGGACTACAGGTGTGTGCCCTCATGCCTGGCTAACTTTAAAATTTTTTATAGAGCCAGGGTTTCACCATGTTGCCCAGGCTGCTCTCAAACTCCTGAGCTCAAGCAATACACCTGCCTCAGCCTCTCAAAAGTGTTGGGATTACAGGCGTGAGCCACTGTGCCAGTGGGGAGTCTGTGTGGGGGCTCCAACCCCACATTTCTCTCCACAGGTTGAGATCTTTAAAAGTTTCTCTGCAGAGAAACCTTTCTGACAACTCTCCTTATTCTCTACTATCATGTCTCTTTGGTTTTCCAAATCACATTGATCACAAGAGGGATAATAATTTCATTTGCTCATTTGCTCTTTGCTGGATTATTGTCCTCTTTTCTGTCTTATTTACCATTGTATCTTTGGCACATGGTACTGTGCTTACCATCTAGAAAGTACATGCACACACACACATACACACACACATATTAGACAGGGTCTCTCTCTGACACCCAGGCTGTAGTGCAATGGTGCAGTCTCAGCTCACTGCAGCCTCAACTTCCCAGGCTCAAATGATCCTCCCACCTCAGCCTTCTGAGTAGCTGGGACTACAGGCACACACCACCACACCTGGCTAATATTTGTATTCTTTCTAGAGACGAGGTTTCGCTATGTTGCCCAGGCTGGTGTCAAACTCCTGACCTCAAGTGATCCGCCCACCTTGGCCTCCCAAAGTGCTGGAATTACAGGCATGAGTCTCTGCGCCCACCCTATAAGATATTTCATAAATGTTTGTTAAATGAATGTATACACCTTGCCTAAGCCAGAAGACAGAAGTTGGAGCACAGGGATCCCTGACAAAGGCCACAAGAAATCTTCCAAGAGTCTCAAGTGATTGTGTATAATGGTTAGGAATGATGATGTGTATGTCTGGGAGAGGGGATGGGTGAATGAATTGAGAATCAACCCAGCACAAAAAAAGTTCCTCACCTAGTCAGAGGCCACTTGAGAGGCCCATCTGTTGGCCCCCTAACAATTCCATCTTTCTAATATGTCTCCCTCCTTCATCTGAGTAAGTGAAAGGAAGAAGAACACCAAAAAACAGGAAGAGTGGGGTGTTAAAAGAAGCAGGCTGTGCACACTGGTGCCACCTGCTAACTTCTGCTGTGGCTGGGGGCTACTGTGGGGCACTCATGGGGATGTCCATTGTGGTTCAGGGTCAGAATTCTTGCCTGCCTTGTGGGAGGCTCAGATTCCATTTCTGGTCTGTGCAACTTCCTTTCAGCCCACCAGCTGGCACACAGCAGAAACTCAATAGATATTTGTTGAATGATTGAATGAGCAAGGTCCTTTGATATTGGCTATCAAGGACACAGATTAAATGGTCCAACTGTGCCTTCTAGCAGTTATTTTCTCCTATACACTACCCATTTCTACAGCCTCTTCTAGCAGCTGCTGCCAGGAGACTGGTGGTGCTTGTTACCTTCTCTAGGTAACTGATAAGAAAAAGAAAAAGAGAGAAGAGACACAAAGATATTGCAGGGAGATGGGGGTGGAGCAGGGAGAGCAGGACCTCCCCCAAATTCCAGAGAAACAGCTGCGCCAGGAGAATATTAATACTTCAGGTTGAAGGCATGTTTTGCACTCCACGGCCCCCACCCCAGTGTATTTCAGTCATCCGATCATTATAACTTCTCGTCTTGGGTTATTTTCATTTTCCACACCAGTTTATCAAATAGATATAGAAAATGTATACAGAAAATGTAACACATGAGTTGCCTACATTCATGTGAGTGCTACAACAGAATGATCTTTTGGCAAAAAATTGCTTTAAAAACCACCTTGACACACAGAGCCAGACCGATGCTCTCTCTCCAGCCCCCAGTTGTATTCCATCATTGCTTAACTTCATCCCAGGTTTACTTGCTCAGTTTAGTGTTCATTTAGGATTCCAACCTGGCTGGGTCTTTTCATGTAGTCAGAAGCTTCGTAGGGCCTTTCTGGGTTCTGCTTCAGGCTACAGAACAGCTTAGACTAGTGGCAAAGCTCTTCACTCACAGGACTTTTTCCTCTGTCCGCATTTTCAAAGAGGACACTTTCATCTCCCACTGCCGTTCTAATTTGCTGTCCAGATAGCTGACCTGGAAAGCTGACCCGGAAAGCGCACCCATTGGTGGATTCCAGCTCTCCCGCTAGGCCTCTGGACTTTTTCTTCAGCCTCTTCTCCGTTAGGTTAAAATAGAAGAGTAGGCGAGAAGGAAAACCCCGGGGTGGGGATGGGGAAGTCAGGGGCCCTGCTTTCTACCTCAGGGATGTGTCCTCTGATCAGGACGTGGTTACCTGGGTGACAGGAGTCAGTCTTCAGGCCTTTGAAGAAGCCCCCTAGTTTGAATGCTAATTTACGCTGCTTCAAACCTCCCTCATTTTTTTCTTTTTCTTTTTTTTAACAAGGTGAGTCAGCTTGGATTTAAAGGAACTTTGTCCTTTGTTGGCCTTCGAATGGTTTCAAAGCATGTTCTGATGGGAGCAAAACCCAATTCTGAAGTAGTTTTCTCTGAGGGTCCTCCGGGAAGCCGACTGCCTAGGCCCTAGGTCTTGGCAAGGGCAGGCTGTGGGGTAACTTGGGAGCTTCCCGCATCACTGTGGGGTTGGTGCCTGCCTGCTGGGGAGGGATCGTCTCATTCCCAGGAATGTGCTCGGGGAGCTGCAGTGTGCTGAGGGGTCCGGACAGCCTAGGAATTTCTGTCCCGCCTCCAAAACGTGTTATATTCCTAGACCTCAGTCTCTTCTCCTCTGTAAAACGAAGGCCTTTCATTTTTGCCATATTATTACCACCCCTTGTACTATGATTGAGTTTCATGTTGCTTAATGGACTCATTTTTGTTTACTTGAATACACATACAAAGGAAACGATGTCTCCTCTATAAATGGAGAACTGGCAGCACTCTTCATAAATAGAATGGATCAGGGCCAACCAGGCACAGGACCTTGAGTCTATTGGCTTTTCAGGGACCAATGGAAATGTTTTAATTGTAATTTCTTTTCAAATTAGGAGGAAAAAATAAATATAATAGCAATGCATAAATAATGAGGCCTGGTGCGGTGGCTCACACCTGTAATCCCAGCACTTTGGGAGGCCAAGAGCATGGATCACTTCAGCTCAGGAGTTTGGGTTCAGCCTGGCCACCATGGTGAAACCCTGTCTCTACTAAAAATACAAAAATTAGCCAGACGTTGTGGCGGGTGCCTGTAATCCCAGCTAGTCAGGAGGCTGACGCACGAGAATTGCTGGAACCTGGGAGGTGAAGGTTGCAGTGAGCCAAGATCACGCCGCTGCACTCCAGCCTGGGCAACAGAGTGAGACCTTGTCTCAAAATAATAATAATAATAATAAAATAAAATAAAAATAAGGTCGGGCATGGTGGCTCACGCCTGTAATCCTAGCACTTTGGGAGGCTGAGGCTGGTGGATCACTCAAAGTCAGGAGCTCAAAACCAGCCTGGCCAACATGGTGAAGCCCTGTCGCTACTAAAAATACAAAAAATTAGCTGGGCGTGGTAGTGGACACCTGTAATCCCAGCTACTCGGGAGGCTGAGGCAGGAGAATAGCTTGAACCCAGGAGGTGGAGGTTGCAGTGAGCTGAGATTGCACCACTGCACTCCAGTCTGGGTGACAGAGTGAAACTCTCTCTAAAATAATAATAATAATAATAATAATAATAATAATAATAATAATAATAATAATAAATCTAGCCAGGATTATATTCTTATTTATACCAATGCAATCATAAGATATAATTTTAAACAATTTATTTGGCTGGGCACAGTGGCTTATGCCTGTAATTCCAGCACTTTGGGAGGCCAAGGCGGGCCGATCACCTGAGGTCAGGAGTTTGAGACTGGCCTGGCCAACATGGTAAAACCTCGTCTCTACTAAAAATATAAAAATTAGCTGAGCGTGATGATACGCACCTGTAACCTCAGCTACTCAGTGTAGGAGGCCAAGGCAGGAGAATCGCTTGAACCCAGGAGGCGGAGGTTACAGCAAGCTGAGATCACGCCACTGCACTCCAGCCTGGGTGACAGAGTGAGACTCCATCTCAAAAAAAAATTTTTTTAGGCAGGAGTCTCACTGTGTTGCCCAGGCTGGGGTGCAGTAGCATAATCACAGCTTACTGCACCCTCGACCTCCTGGGCTCAAGCAATCCTGTTGCCTCAGCCTCCTGAGTAGCTGGGACTACAGGTACATGCCACCACACATAGTTAATTTTTATTTATTTATTTATTTATTTATTTATTTATTTTTAGAGATGGGGGTCTCACTATGGAGAAAGAGATTCACCAAGGCAAAAGTGCTTAGGGCCCATGAAAGTCCAAATGCAGCCCTGGAATGAATGAAACTGTAAAATAAA
>NC_045446.1:15463140-15479063 GCF_002776525.5 Piliocolobus tephrosceles
CTTTGGGAGGCCGAGGCAGGTGGACCACTTGAGGTCAGGAGTTTGAGACCAGCCTGGCCAACGTGGTGAAACCCTGTCTCTACTAAAAATACAAAAATTAGCTGGGCGTAGTGTCATGAGCCTGTAGTCCCAGCTACTCGGGACGCTGAGGTAGGAAAATTACTTGAATTGCTTAAATCTGGGAGGCGGAGGTTGCAGTGAGCTGAGATGGCGCCACTGCCTTCCAGCCTAGGCGACAGAGTGAGACTCCTTCTCAAAAAAAAAAAAAGAAAAGAAAATTTCTATTTAAATTTTGTAGTATGAAAAATGTAATGTGCAAAACAGTGGAAAGCAAGTCTCCTTTCTACTCCATCCCTAGACCACCTGGCTTCCCTCTTCAAACTGATAAATCACTCTTATCCATTTCTTAAGCATCTTTGCAAATTAGACTATAATTGTTCAAAGATATGTTTCAGAAAAAGGTAAAATAATGACTCTCATATAGATACAATACGGACACTTGTTAAAGATTTCATTCTACTCTTTTATCAATGAGCGAACCAGACAAATGTTAGAATCAAAGAGATGTTAGAATCAAAAGAGATTCTGAAAACAGACACATTTATAGATCAAGAGCATTGAGATGAATACATAAATAAAGGCAAATTGGTTCTTCCATGGGGTGAGGGGAAGTAAGTCAATGAAGCCTGTGTAATAACTTAAAGACAGTGAAAGGCAGACATGAAAGGATATGCTGTATGTAGACAAAATTGTTTTCCTCCCAAATCGATAACCACTCTATCAGGTGTTTAGGTATCTTTCCAGGTTAGTTTCTAACATGCAAACATAAATATATTGTAGGAGTTTTTAATTTTGTTGTTGTTTTTTTTTTTGAGATGGACTCTCGCTCTGTCGCCAGGCTGGAGTGCAGTGGGGCAATCTCGCCTTACTGCAACCTCTACCTCCTGGGTCCCAGTTCAAGCGATTCTCCTGCCTCAGCCTCCTGAGTAGCTGGGATTACAGGTGCGTGCCACCACACCCAGCTAATTTTTGTATTTTTAGTAGAGATGGGGCTTCACCATGTTGGCCAGGCTGGTCTTGAACTCCTGAACTCATGATCTGCCCGCCTTGGCCTCCCAAAGTGCTGAGATTACAAGCGTGAGCCACCGCACCTGGCCTTGCTTAGTTTTTTAAACAAGGTCCTGCTCTGTCACCCAGGCTGGAGTACAGTGACACGATTACGGCAGACTGCAGCCTTGACCTGCCAGGATCAAGTGATCCTCTTACCTCAGCCTCTCAAATAGCTGGGATTATAGGCACGTGCCACTATACCTGGCTAATTTTAAAATTTTTTTTAGAGACAGGGTCTCACTGTGTAGCCTAGGCTGGTCTGGAACTCCTGGCCTCAAGCAATCCTCCTGCCTCGACCTCTCAAAGTGCTGGGATTATAGGTACGAGCCATTGTGCCCAGCCTATGCTGTTATCTTTGAACACACAGGTATGGTGCCATGCCATCTACAGTGTTTGAAAAGCCTTCCCCCCCTCCATTTATTAATATATTTCTTGACTGTTTTTAGAAAGTCTCTAAGATTCTCTCCAACTCTGTAATTGAGCCTCCTCCAACCCAGACAGAGCTGTGAAAAAAGATGTTTATAGCCAGGCATGGTGGCCCGCATTTGTAGTCCCAGTTACCCTGGAGGCTAAGGCAGGAAGATTGCTTGAGGTCAAGAGTTCAAGGCTGTAGGGTGCTTTGGTTATGCCTGTGTGCCTGTGAATAGCTGTTGCACGCCAACCTGGGCAACACAGTGAGACCCCACCTCAAAAAAAAAATTTTGTCTCATTCAGGGGTGGTAGATGACAATAATTCTCCCCCATGAAGTACCTGAGAGAGGCCTGAGCAGCAACCAGCCACTGCCACACCTTCTAGGACAGGTGCACAACTGTGCCTGCAAAGGCCACAGATGTCGTGGAGCAGAAACCCTGACCCTAAGGAAAGGAAAAAATCAGAGGTAGGAGGTTAACAAGTGAAAAGAGACTCCAGAACACCTGTTACCTTACAAGGCCAAATGGCTAAAAACAACAACAACAACAACAAAAAAAAAAAAACCGGTGATGCTGGCTAGGCCAGGAAAAATAGGAGGTGATGAAGACTGTGGCATACAGGGGTATGCATTCCTGGTGTAGAGTGGCAGCCCTGCTGAGCTCCAACCAAGGACTGCCCTGAGGGAATGTTGGCCCTGTATTGCCAAGAGCTTCATGGTTTTCTTTTCTTTCTTTTTTTTTTTTTTTTTTGAGACAGAATTTTGATCTGTCCTCCAGGCTGGTGTACAGTGGCACAATCATGGCTCACTGCAGCCTCCAACTCCTGGGCTCAAGCAATCCTCCTACCTCAGCCTCCCAAGTAGCTAGTAATATAGGCATGTGCCTCCATGCCTGGCTAATTTTTTTTTTTTTAGTTTTATAGAGATAGGTCTTCCTATATTACCTAGGCTGATCTCGAACTCCCAGCCTCAAGTCATCTTCCCGCCTTGGCCTCGCAAAGCACTGGGAATGTAGATTGGCATGAACCACCACGCCTGGACTTAATTTTTCAAGAGAAACCAGAAATAAATATTTTACTTTCTTTTAAAAAACGTTTTTCTTTTTAGTAAAGATAGCAAAGAAATAGACATTTTAATGCAAACATTTTTTGGGTTAAAAAGAGAGAATCTTTATATTTAATTGAAATGTTATCTTTTTTTTTTTTTTTTTGAGACAGAGTCTCACTGTCTCACTCAACACGATTTCTGCTCACTGCAACCTCCGCCTCCTAGGCTTAAGTGACTCTCCTGCCTCAGCCTCCCGAGTAGTTGGAATTAACAGTCATGCGCCACTATTGCCCAGCTAACTTTTGTATTTTTAGTAGAGACAGGGTTTCACCATGTTGGTCAGGCTGGTCTCGAACATCTGACCTTAAATAATCCATCCACCTTTGCCTCTCAAAGTGCTGGGATTACAGGCGTAAGCCACCGTGCCTGACTGAAACATTATCTATTTTTAAAGAGGTAGTTCATTCACCTTATTCACAAAATTAAAGGAAATAGGGTATAAAGTAAAAAATTCCCTCTATCTCCTCCAACCTGATCACCGTGTTATGCTCTCCAGAGATCATCACTGTCACCAGTATCTTGTATTCTTCCAGAAATGTTCTAAACATATGAGGCAAATGTTATTTTTCCTTTATTCACACAGATTATAGCATACTTTTCACAGACTACTATATTTTGTCTTTTTCCCTTAAAATTTATCTTAAGAGCCTTCTCTATCAATATATAAACAACTTCCTCATTCTTGCTTACAGCTGCCTGATATTTATTTATTTTTATTTTATTTAAAAAAATAGAAAAAAGTAAAAATAAAATAAATAAACACGAGATCTCACTATGTTGCTCAAGCTGGCCTTGAATTCCTGGACTCAAGGGATTCTCCTGCGTTGGACTCCCAAAGTGCTGGGATTACAGGCTTGAGCCACCGCTGGCATGCCTGATATTTCTTTGTATGAATGTACCATAATTATTTAGCCAGATCCCTTTTGATAGACATAGAGACTGCTTCCAAAGTTTTGCTATGATAAACAAGCCTATATTTATAGTATTTCACACATTGATAATATATCTATTGGATAAAATGCTTAGAGGCAAAACTGATAGGTCAAAGGAATTCATATTTATGATTTTGATAGATACTGACAATTTACTCATCATAGAGATTGTACACATTTACGTTTCTTTTCTTTTCTTTTCTTTTTTTTTTTTTTGTGACAGAGTCTGGCTCTGTCACCCAGGCTGGAGTGCAATAAGCGCAATCTCATTTACATTTCTATCAGGAACATATGAGAGTGACTGTTTTCCCACACTCTCCAAAAGATACACATTATCAAACTTAAAGAAAAATTCTTTTTTTTTCTTTCCATGCCTAATGCAGCCATGGCTCGTGGTCCCAAGAAGCATCTGAACCAGATAGCAACTCCAAAACATTGGATGCTGCATAAATTGACCGATGTGTTTGCTCCTTGTCTATCCACTGGTCCCCACAAGTTGAGAGAGTGTCTCCCCTTCATCATTTTCCTAAGGAACGGACTTAAGTATGCACTGACAGGAGATGAAGTAAAGACTTGCATGTAGCGGTTCATTAAGATTGATGGCAAGGTCTGAACTGATATAACCTACCCTGCTGGATTCATGGATGTCATCAGCATTGACAAGACGGGAGAGAATTTCTCTCTGATCTATGACACCAAGGGTTGCTTTGCTGTATATCATATTACACCTGAGGAGGCCAAGTACAGGTGGCGCAAAGTGAGAAAAATCTTTGTGGACACCAAAGGAATCCCTCATCTGGACACTCAGGATGCCCGCACCATCTGCTACCATGATCCCCTCATCAAGGTGAATGATACCATTCAGATTGATTTGGAGACTGGCAAGATGACTGATTTCATCAAGTTCGACACTGGTAACCTGCGTATGGTGACTGGAGGTGCTAACCTGGGAAGAATTGGTGTGATCACCAACAGAGACAGGCACCCTGGATCTTTTGACATGGTTCATGTGAAAGATGCCAGTGGCAACAGCTTTGCCACTCGACTTTCCACCATTTTTGTTATTGGCAAGGGCAACAAACCGTGAATTTCTCTTCCCCAAGGAAAGGGTATCCGCCTCACCATTGCAGAAGAGAGAGACAAGAGACTGGCGGCCAAACAGAGCAGTGGGTGAAATGGTCCCTGGGTGACAGGTTAGATCTTTGTACATAATTAAAAATAATGTGGCATGATTAATTAACTTTTTTTTGTCAATCTGGTGAAAAATGGTACTTTGGTGTGTGTTTCATGTGTATTTCTCCTATTATGAGCATAGATGATGATCTTTTCACACGTTTAGGAACAATTCATATGTTCTTTTCATTGAATTATCTTTTACGTGCTTTGTTTTCTATTTTTTTTTTTTGAGACGGAGTCTTGCTCTGTTGTCCAGGCTGGAGTGCAGTGGCTTGATCTCAGCTCAGTGCAACCTCTGCCCCCTAGGTTCAAGCAATTCTCCTGCCTCAGCCTCCCAAGTAACTGGGACTACAAGCATGTGCTACCACACCCAGCTAATTTTTGTATTTTTAGTAGAGATAGAGTTTTGCCATGTTGACCAGGCTGGTCTTGAACTCCTGACCTCAGGTGATCTGCCCACCTCGGCCTCCCAAAGTGCTGGGATTACAGGCGTGAGCCAACACACCCGGCCCTTCTTTTTTTTTTTGAGACAGAGTCTCGCTCTGTCTCCAGGCTGGAGTGCAGTGGTGTGATTTCGGCTCACTGCAACCTCTGCCTTCCGGGTTCAAGCAATTCCCCTGCCTCAGTTTCCTGAGTAGGTGGGACTACAGGCATGCACCACCACACCTAGCTAATTTTTGTATTTTTAGTAGAGACAGGGTTTTGCCATGTTGGCCAGGCTGGTCTCAAACTCCTGACCTCAGATGATCCACCCACCTTGGCCTCCCAAGAGCTGTTGATATTTTTATTCATTTGTAGGTGTTCTTTATATATTAGGGAGATTAATCCTTTGCTGCTTGTAATAAGTTTCCTAGATTGGTATTCTGGTTGCTTTTTTTCTTTTGAGATATGGTTTCACTTGTCACTGAGGCTAGAGTTAGGTGGCATGATCATGGCTCACTGCAGTCTCAACCTCCCAGGCTCAAGCGATCCTCCCATGTCAGCCTCCAGAATAGCTAGGACTACAGGCATGCACCACCACTCATGGCTAATTTTTTTTTTTTTTTTGAGATAGAGTCTCACTCTGTTGCCGAGACTGGAACGCAGAGGCATGATCTCGGCTCACTGCAACCTCTGCCTCCTGGGTTCAAGCAAGTCTCGTGCCTCAGCCTCTTGAGTAGCTGGGATTACAGGCATGTTACAGGTATGTGCCAGCACGCCCGGCTAATTTTTGTACTTTTAGTAGCGACGAGGTTTCACCGTGTGGCCCAGGCTGGTCTTGAACTCCTGACCTCAAGAGATCCACCCACCTCAGCCTCCCAAAGTGCTGGGATTACAAGCATGAGCCACTGCACCCGGCCAAATTTTTAAAAGAAATTTTTGTAGAGCTAGGATTACAAGCATGAGCCACTATACCTGACCAGTTCTCTCATTTCTAAAAATGTTGCATTGATGGGGTTCAGGATATGCTACTCTAATATGACCAGAATATGTCATCCCAAAATACGCTTCTATCCCTGGAAACTCTCATGAAGGGAAAAAGCAGGGACTCAAATCTGCATAACAAATCTTACCCTTGTTTATGGTGTTTTTCCTGGCCACCTCACTTTTCTTCTTTGCTTCAGCAGGCAAGGGTATTTAGGGCACCTCTTGGAGATTTACTCATTTCCCTCAGTATCTCCCATGTATCCATAAAGTGTGTATGTTAATAAACTTGTTTTTCTCTTAATCTGTCTTTTGTTACAGGGGTCTGCCCCAACTAAGAACGATGAAGGGTAGTGAAAAAGGTATTTTTGTTCCCCTATGACATATTTTAAAACATGTATAAGCCACAAAAAGCCTGCAAAATCGAACTTGTTTCTGAGCCAACAGTTGGCCACCTGTACTTGCTAGTCAGAGGAAAATGGATTGGAAAACCAAGGTAGGGAGGCTATAAATTGCATGGGCCGGACTCATGCAGCTGTGACCATGGCACTCACCATATCCTGGTTCAGGACAAGGGGATGCTTCCTGAATACCAACTGTCCCTGATGGCAATCCAGCAGTGAGGTGGAACCCCGCTGCTCCCACCAAATGGCCCAGTTTGGAAAAATTCATGGATAAGACTGAGGCTGAGCCTGTTGAGAAGAACCTGTGGAGCAGTAAGTAGACCAGGACTGTTTCCCTGAGTTCTAATCCATGGCCTGGGGCAAGGCATTTCCCCTATCTGGGCACCTGTTTTCTTATCCCACCTGGTGGGATGTGGTGGGGAGTGGTTATATAACACTGCAGTTGACCCTTGAACATGAGCTCGAACTGCGCAGATCCAATTACAGGTAGATTTCCTTCTGCCTCTGCCACTCCTGAGACTGCAAGACCAACCCCTCCTCTTCCTCCTCCTCCTGAGCCTTCTCAGCATGAAGACAACAAACATGGAAAAACATTATGATGATCCACTTCCACTTAATGAATAGTAAATATATTTCCTCTTCCCTACGATTTCCTTAATAACATTTTCTTTTCTCCAGCTTACTTTAACACAGTATCTAATCTCTGTAACATACAAAATATATGTCAATCAACTTTATGTTCTCAGTAAGGCTTCTGTTCAACAGTAGGCTATTAGTAGTTAAGTTCTGGGGGTGTGAAAAGTTATCTGTGGATTTTCAACTGAGCACGGGGGTCAATGCCCCTAACCCCCGCATTATTCAAGCATCAAGTGTAGATGATCTCAAAGTTCCCTTCCAGTTCTGAGATTAAAGGGGGCTAATTTTAATGACCTGGGACAGCCACATTTTAGAACACTTCTATCACTGGATATTTTCTGCTTAAGGAAAACAACTTATACGTGCACATCACTTTCCTGGAATCAAAGTCTTCCAGGTAAAACCACATGAAGTAGACAGGGCAGAGATTCTCACCCCCCCTTTTTTTTTTTTGAGACAGAGTTTTACTCTTGTTGCCCAACTGTGAGTGAAACGGCACAATATTGGCTTGCTGCAACCTCCACCTCCTGGGTTCAAGCAATTCTCCTGCCTCAGCCTCCCAAGTAGCTAAGACTACAGGTACATGCTCCCATACCAGGCTAATTTTTTTGTATTTTTAGTAGAAACAGGGTTTCACCATGTTGGCCAGGCTGGTCTCAAACTCTTGCCCTCAGATGATCTGCCTGCCTTGGCCTCCCAAAGTGCTGGGATTACAGGTGTGAGCCACCATGCCCGGCCTTCTCATCCTCATTTTTAACATGAAAAACTTAAGGCCCAGACAGACGTGGCAGTGAATAAGCAGGAAGTCAGTAGTTCTGGGTTTAAGTTCCATCTTAGAGAGTGAACAGCTAGCTGTGTGACCTTGGGCCGGTAGTCACCTAGCCTCCGTTTCTTTACCTATAAAATGGAGACAAGGCTGGGTACAGTGGCTCATGCCTATAATCCCAGCATTTTGGGAGGCCAAGGCAGGAGGATCAATCGAGTCCAGGGGTTTGAGACCAGCCTGAGCAACACGGTGAAACTCTGTCTCTACAAAAATACAAAAATTAGCCAGGCATGGTGGTACATGCCTGTAGTCGCAGCTACTTGGGGGACTGAGCTGGAAGGATGGCTTAAGCCTGCGAGGTTGAGGCTGTGGAGAGTAATGATCATGTCACTGCACTCCAGCCTGGGTGACAGAGTGAGATTCTGTTTCAAAAAAAAAAAAAAAAAAATCTGGTAACAATAAAATAACCTATTTTAGGAAGTTAGAGAGAAAATTAAGCAAGCATTATTGAATGGATCAATTATGATACTGCATGTCAAGCACTTAGCACAAACCTATGTTATGGACTAAATGTTTGTGTCCCTCAAAATTCACATGTTGAAGCTGTAACCTCCAGTGTGGTTGTATTTGGACATGGGGCCTCTAAAGAGTAATTAAGATTAAATGAAGTAATCAGGGTGGGGCCCTGATCAGACAGAATTCGTGTCCATGTGAGAAGAGACACTGGAGAGCTCACTTTCTGTAATACCCACATTGCCTGCACAAGCACCTGAGGAAAGGCCATGTGAGGACATAGCAAGAAGGCAGCCGTCCGCAAGCTGGGAAGAGAGCCCTCATCAGAAATCAACTCAGTTGGAATCTTAATCTTGGACTTCCAGCCTCCAGAACTGTGAGAAAATAAAACCTGTTGTTAAAGCCATTTGGCCTGTGGTATTTTGTGATAGCAGCCCAAGGTGCTAATACATCCTTGCACATCCAATATACATTAGTTATTGTTGTTATCTGTTGTTACTGTTACTTCTCATGTCCAAAGTCCCACAGCAAGGAAGTCAGTGAGTGGCTGAGCCCGGCTGAGGAAGCAGGTCCTTCACTCATCAGGCCACCTTCCTGCTCTTGTGGCAGGAATCCCCCCAGTCCCCTCCTGGGACTCCCTGTCTCCATGATTGCCTCTATCCATCCCTCCACCTCAACCACAAGGGCAGGGCTTATGGTACAGGAGTGGTGTGTGTGTGTGTGTGTGTGTGAGACTAACCCAGAGGAAGGGGAGCTGTGGGGTAAGCAGGAGGAGGTTCCTTCCCTAATCAAAAGAAGCAGGAAATTCTCTTCTGTCTCTGGTTCCTAGGGACTTCTTCTTCTTCTTCTTTTCTTTTCTTTTTTGAGACAGAGTTTCACTCTTGTTGCCCAGGCTGGAGTGTAATGACTCGATCTTGGCTCACTGCAACCTCCACCTCCCAGGTTCAAGCGATTCTTCTGCCTTAGTCTCCCAAGTAGCTGGGATCACAGGCATGCGCCACTACACCTGGTTAATTTTGTATTTTTAGTAGAGACAGGGGTTTCTCCATGTTGGTCAGGCTGGTCTTGAACTCCCAACCTCAGATGATCCACCTGCCTTGGCCTCCCAAAGAGCTGGGATTATAGGCATGAGCCATCGTGCCCAGCCCGGGAACTTCTTTAAGCTCTAGGAAGATAGGGATTGCTGGGGTAGTTCTGAGATTAACCGTCCCTAGTCCAAATAGGAACAAGCCCAAGGAATGGGCATGGAAGGAAATCAACGGATCCTTCCTGATCCAAATTCTTCCCTTGAAGATGCACTGAAGGTTCTTGGAGACATTTGAAAAATCTGAACCTCTTGCCCAGAACTCTAGAGGCATTATAAACAGATAACATACTTTTGCACCTCCAAGGTGTCTCCTAACATATACCATCTCATTTTATCCTCATAAGAGACTGGCAAGCCTTACAGTTGGCAGAGCTCAGTCTTGGAAGAGACGTACCTTATATGTGCATGTCACTTAAGAGGCCTTTCTCCCACCACCTTTTGTCATCACACAGATGGGTGTCTTTTCCTCTCTGGTGAAGATGAGCCAGCCTAACCCATGCCTGAGTCCCATAGAGTACCCCATACAGGGCCTTGTGTAAGTAGGTGCTCAATAAATTTTGTAGCTGGATGAATAAATGCCAGTGACCAGATCAGAGAGAAGTAAAACAGGGTGGCCTACTGGAGAGGATAGTGTTGCCATTGTTCTAAGGGAGCAAGCTCAGGTATCTGTTCCTACAGCCTGGTACATCCACTCCTGCGCAGGCACCTGACATCATTTTAATATTTATTATGTTATCATTATTATAACTGTCACTTATTGTCCACCGTTCCAAGTTAAAGTTCTTTGCAAATATCAAATCATTGTTCCTCACATCCACTATTACGAGTTCCATTTAACAGATGAGGAAATGGAGGTACAGACTAGTTAAGTAATTTGCCCAAGGTTATTTAGCCAAAAATAGTGGAGCTGGGATTCAAACCTGATTGTTTATATCCTGGCCTTACAATTTTCTCGTTTTATCTTTTTGAGACGGAGTTTCACTCTTGTTGCCCAGGCTGGAGTGCAATGGCGCGGTCTCGGCTCATGCCTCCCGGGTTCAAGTGATTCTCGTGCCTCAGCCTCCCCAGTAGCTGGGATTACAGGGGCACACCACTACACCCGGGTAATTTTTGTATTTTTATTAGAGACGAGGTATCGCCATGTTAGCCAGGCCGGTCTCCAGCTCCTGACCTCAGGTAATCTGCCCGCCTCGGCCTCCCAAAGTGCCGGGATTATAGGCGCTAGCCACCACGCCCGATCTTGGACTTAACAATTTTCAAAGTTCCTCCACTTCCCTCAGCTTAGCCTCACAATGGTCCTGGGAAGCAGACAGGAGTTTCCACGGACCACCCAAGGCCATACTGCACGTAGGAGCAGATGTGGAACTAGAACCCAGGTCTCCCTGCGGCTTGTTCTGACACACAAAGGTCTGCATTGTGAAAGGACATGAAAGTCACACCTGTGGGGACTTAGGACCCAGCTAAATCCATGGCTGTGAATTCATCTCAGGATGCAGCGTTCCTGTAAGAAAAGAAAAGAAAAGAAAAGAAAAGAAAAGAAAAGAAAAGAAAAGAAAAGAAAAGGAAAGGAAAGGAAAGGAAAGAAAAGAAAAGGAGAGCTACGACGCGTGGACAGACGCTTTTGCTCCAGTTTCCATAGACACTGCCCCATTTGCTCCTGCTGTTCCCTCCTGTTAGAACATCTTCATCCCACGCTCTTACTCTCGCTGACTCATCATGTTTCACAATACACTTGGATTTTTCTCTCTCCCAGGAAACCTCTGCCCCTCTCTGAAGAGGGAAAAAGTGACCCTCCTCATACTCCCAGAGTACCAGGTGATTCTCTATAGCATTATCATTGAAAATAGGGGCCAGGCCGGGCGTGGTGGCTCAAGCCTGTAATCCCAGCACTTTGGGAGGCCGAGACGGGCGGATCACGAGGTCAGGAGTTCGAGACCATCCTGGCTAACACGGTGAAACCCCATCTCTACTAAAAAATACAAAAAGCTAGCCGGGCGAGGTGACTGGCGCCTGTAGTCCCAGCTACTCGGGAGGCTGAGGCAGGAGAATGGCATAAACCCGGGAGGCGGAGCTTGCAGTGAGCTGAGATCTGGCCACTGCACTCCAGCCCGGGCGACAGAGCGAGACTCCGTCTCAAAAAAAAAAAAAAAAAAAAAAGAAAATAGGGGCTGCATTCTCTCCCAATAGTCTGGGAGCTCCTCAGGGGTGAGGACTCCCCTTTCTCATCCTGGTGTTTCCTATTGGCAATGCCTGCCACTCAGTAGGTGCTTGTTGACTGAGACTATTGATCACAGGCAGGTTCGAACGTCTTTGTTCCCTCATCTCTACCCCTGTTAAGGGATTACGGAGTGTCCTACTCATTTCGGGCATATAGAAGATGCTGTTAAAGTGTATTGAACTGAATGTAACAATCATTCTGCAAAATCTGAGCAGAGAAGTCATTTGGTTTCAAAATACTTAGATAAAAACATTAAGGTGGCTCACGCCTGTAATTCCAACACTTTGGGAGGCTGAGGCAGGCGGATTACTTGAAACCAGGAGCTCGAGACCCTGACTACTAAAAATACAAAAATGAGTCGGTCGTGGTGGCGCGCCCCTGTAAATCTCAGCTACTCAGGAGGCTGAGGCACGAGAACAGCTTGAACCGGGAGGCAGAGGTTGCAGTGAGCCGATATCGCCACTGAACTCCAGCCAGGGTGACAGCGAAACTGTGTCAGAAAAACAGGAAACAAAAAACCTGTGAGATACTGAGATCACAAACTAGTGCTCAAAATATACCGATTTCCTTTCTTGTCTGGACTAAAGGAGGGTAAGGAAGGGTGAGAAGGAGGAGATCGGCCCTCCCAACAAGTCTCATCTTCCCCAGATGCGGCTCGGGGCTCAGGGGCTGCAAGTACTCTGTCTTTGCACAGAGGGGTGGGGACTCCAGCTGTGCAGGGGGGCGCACACTAGGCCCATAGCTTGTAATGGACCAGATGTAAAGTAAGGGAGGCGAAGCAGACGCTCTCTTGGAAAGGAGGCGCCTGAGTCGGTCTTAGGGCTTCCCCCAGCCAACTGTTTCCCAAATTAGTATACAGTAGGCACTTGGTAAATACTAAGCCTAGTAAAGGACTGAATGATGGTAGACCGAACCCCCAAAGCAAAAGAGAAAGGGTCCAACAGCGCCTCCTTGAGGTGCTCTGCCCCAAGCCACGGGGAGAAACGTTGCAGCCCGCGCCGAACGCCCGACAGCATAAAGGATTCCCGACTGCCGGGCAGCGGTGCTCGGAGGGCACAGGTCTACGCCGTCCCTCACGCATTTTCGGAGAAGGAGCGCTGGGCCCATGGAGGGAAGGCGGCAGGCTCGGCGGCTCCGGAAGCTCGCTGGGGCAGGGGCTCAGGGCGGAGGTCTGATGGTGGAGGCCACCGAGAACTGTCAAGGAGCCGCGTCCGCACAGCGAGCGTCCCTTCTTCATTCAGGGCGAGTGTGTATTTGGGGCGGCGCGCGGGGGTGCTGACCAAGACCTGAGAGCTCCCGGCGCCGCCGCCGCGGACCGAAGGCTAGAACCCCTATGAGCGCCCCCCAGCGCCCCTGAGCGCTCCCTGCCTGTGCACGACGCCCCCCGCGGGAGACAGGGATCAGCAGAGCCTCGCGCCGCGAGGCCCGCCCCCGTCTCCCCACAAAGACCGTGAGTCCTGGGTCCGAGCCCTCCGCGCGGGGACCGGGCGATTGCCCAGCGCATTGTCCCTCGGCGGCCTTCTGGCCCCGCCGGAGCGGATGCGGGGAGGTCCACGCAGGGACCGCGGTAGGAGGGGTGGGCGGGGCTGCCGGGGGGTGGGGCCCCCGGGGCGGGGCGCGCTGTGTCGCGGGTCGGTGCTCGGTCCTGCTGGAGGCTGCCAGTGGCACACACTCGGTCCCGAGATGGCGAGCGTGCGAGTGGCGAAGGTAACCGCATATAGGATGACCCCTTTCTCTTGGCTCCCCTAGCCCCCCGCGTTCCCTCCTCTCTCCATCCCCTCCTCGGCTCTCCGAGCACATTCATTTATTTGTCTGGGCACCAGGGCTGGCTGAATCCCTGTCCTTCCCGCCCTCTACTCAGAGGAGGACTGGCCTGCAAGAGTGGCCAGAGTTGGAGTTTTGGGGGTTTGGGGACCTCTGCTTGAGCCGTTTGCGTGGTGAAGATGAGCTAGCTCCTCCAAAACTGGTTTCAATTTCGCTTTTCCTGCCTGAGACTTGTGATAATAACTGGGTGCATCTCCAGTGCAGGAAACGTCCTTGGCATCTTGGTGCCAGGCATTCTGCTACTGCTGGTGGTGGGTTATGAACACAGATGACCAGGATGAAGTCCTTGCCTTGGAATAAGCCCATTGCCCATCCCATAATTTGATGCCTGTATTACTAGAGTCCTGAGAAACACGGAATGCTGATTAGAATTTGGGGCAAAGTTCCCTGGGTATTCTCTGGAGAAAAGATGCGGAGGTGGACCTGGAAGGCTTCCTGGAGTAGGTGGCTTGCATTCGTGAGTTCTACAAGTGTTGAATGCCTACATGTGCCGGCCCTGTTCTAGGAGGTGGCAGGGGTGGGGGTGGGGGTGGGGCGGGCAGAGATGAACGCAAATCCGGCCCTTGTTGAATTTTATTCCTATCAGGGACACAATAAGATCTGGAAGGATGGGGAGGGGGCAGTTCCCTCCAGAAGGTGGGAAAACCCAGGGTGTTGGAGATGGATTAGGGAGGAAGGTGATCCTGGTGAAGTGAGTATGGCACCGCAAGTCTCTCAGAAGTGCCCCTTCCAGTCTGCAGGGTGGAGGGGCAGGCTCTAGGGAGGAAGAGGGTGCCTGCTACCCGCAGCCTCTGAGAAGAAAATGGCCTCAGACTGGGACGCCCAGAGCAGGCTTGGCCTAGATCCTAAATCTGGAGGTTGGCAGCAAAATGAGGCAGAGGGTCTTTCCAGCCAAGTGGAAGAGAGATGGGAGCCAGAATTTACTGCACTGGAACCATTACATGCCAAACAGTTTACATGGTTATTTCATCTAATTCTCACAGCAGTTCTGTGAGATAAGTAATATATACCTGCATTTTACAAATGAGGAAATTGAGGCGCAGAGAAAATAACTTGCTTGTCCAGAGTCTTTCAGTAAGGAGCAATGGGACAGAAATATGAAGCAAGATCCACAGGCCTCCAGCCTGCAGGCTCTTTCAATGGTGTTTCTACTTTCATTTTCTTTTCCTGTTAGTCAGGTGATTTCCTATTAGGCAGTAGGAAAGAACTGTGTGTTTTAAGTTGGGTTTCAACTTCCTCAGGCTTTGGGAAAGTTTTGGCAGGACTCACCCTAAGTAGATAAAGTCCAAGTGTGCCCAGTTATAGTAAAGTCAGAGAAATGTTTATTCCAGTTCTTCTCTGGTCAGCCTTGGGCTTTGTTCTTGCCAAAGAGTCACAGATGATAGAGAAACTCTTAGGAGTGCAGATGCTTCTAGTTTGGGGTAAAGATAAATGAGGGGCCATTGACTCTGGGTGGGAGGCACCAGAAGCAGCTTATTGGTTGAACAGAGATGGAAGGTAGACTGAGAGATAGGAGGGGGGCATGGGGAGAAGGCAGATGTTGGGGATGGGGAGAAGGCAGAGAAAGTTCAAATGGTCCCCGGTGTTAAAGGACCCCTCCTCAACTGTGGATTGGGTTTGGAGAACTTCCGTTTCTCAACCTCATCACTGCTGACATTTTGGGTCAGATAACTCTTATGTATCCATTGTATGTTTTTAGATTTAAGGTTACTGCAAGGTTTGTAAATAATATCTTATAACTCGTTATTTTAAACTAATGACAAGTTAACACTGATTGCATAAACAAACAAACAAGCAAAATGAAAACTAATAAAGGCCAGGCGTGGTGTCTCACTCCTGTAATATCAGCACTTTGAGAGGCTGAGGTTGGTGGATTGCTTGAGCCCAGGAGTTTGAGACCAGCCTGGGTAACACAGGCGCATTGCATGAGCCCAGGAGTTCCAGACCAGCTTGGGTAACACGGCCAAACCCCGTCTCTACAAAAAGTACCAAAATTAGCTGGGCATAGTAGCACACTGCTGTAGTCCCAGCTACTTGGGAGGCTGAGGTGGCAGGATCACCTAAGCCCAGGAGGTTGAGGCTACAGTGAGCTGTGATTGTGCCACTGGACTCTAGTCTGGGTGACAGAGTGAGACACTGTCTCAAAAAAAAACCAAGAAACAAAACAAAAACCTAATACAAACTGTACACTTTCACTTCGTCTTTCCACTTTTTATCTCTCTCCCTTCCTTCCTTCCTTCCTTCCTTCCTTCCTTCCTTCCTTCCTTCCTTCCTTCCTTCCTTCCTTTCTCTTTCTTTCTTTCTTTCTTTCTTTCTTTCTTTCTTTCTTTCTTTCT
>NC_045446.1:15479073-15488173 GCF_002776525.5 Piliocolobus tephrosceles
TCTTTCTTTCTTTCTTTCTTTCTTTCTTTCTTTCTTTCTTTCTTTCTCTCTCTCTCTCTCTCTCCTCCTCTCTCTCTCTCTCCTCTTCTCTTCTCTTCTTCCCTTTTCTTTTCTTTTCTTCACAGAATTTCGCTCTTGTTGCCCAGGCTGGAGTGCAATGGTGCAATCTTGGCTCACCGCAACCTCCGCCTCCCGAGTTCAAACAATTCTCCTACCTCAGCCTCCCAAGTAGCTGGGATTATAGGTGCCCGCCACCACGCCCAGCTAATTTTTGTATTTTAGTAGCGATGGGGCTTCACCATGTTAGCTAGGCTGGTCTTGAACTCCTGACCTTAGGTGATCCACCAGCTTCAGCCTCCCAAAGTGCTGGGATTACAGGCGTAGCCACTGTGCCCAGCCCTAATCTGTTTTTCTGTGCACTTACTATAACCAGTGAGTTCTGTACCTTCAGATGATTTCTTTTCTCTCCTTCTTTCTCTCCCTTTCTTTCTTTCTTTCTTTCTTTTTCTTTCTTTCTTTCTTTCTTTCTTTCTTTCTTTCTTTCTTTCTTTCTTTCTTTCTTTCTTCTTTCTTTTTCCTTCCTTCCTTCTTCCTTCCTTCCTTCTTTCTTTCTTTCCTTCTTTCCTTCTTTCCTTCCTTCTTTCTTTTTTGACAGAGTTTCCCTCTTGTTGCCTAGGCTGGAGTGCAATAGTGTAATCTCGGCTCACCACAACCTTCGCCTCCCCGGTTCAAGTGATTCTCCTGCCTCAGCCTCCCGAGTAGCTGGGATTATAGGCATGCACCACCACACCTTGCTAATTTTGTATTTTTAGTAGAGATGGGGTTTCGCCATGTTGTCCAGGCTGATCTTGAACTCCTGACCTCAGGCGATCCACCCACCTCACCTTCCTAAAGTGCTGGGATTACAGACGTGAGCCACCGGGCCCAGCCCAGATGATTTTTTATTGCTCATTAAATTTTTTTTTTTAATTTCTGATTGAAGAACTCCTTTTTAGCATTTCTTGTAGGATAGGTCCAGTGTTGATGACATCTCTCAGCTTTTGTTTGTCTGGGAAAGTCTTTATCTCTCCTTCATGTTTGAAGGATATTTTCACTGGATATACTATTCTATGGTAAAAGTTTTTTCCCTCAGTCATATTTTATTTAAATATGTCATACCACTCTCCCTTGGCCTGTAAGATTTCCACTGAAAAGTCTACTGCCAGACATATTGGAACTCCATTGTGTTTTGTTTATTTTCTCTTGCTGCTGTTAGGACCCTTTCTTAATCCCTGACCTCTGGGAGATTGGTTATTAAATGTCTTTGAGGTAGTCTTCTTTGGGTTAAGTCTGCATGGTGTTCTATAACCTTCTCATATTTGGATATTGATATCTTTCTCTAGATTTGGGAAGTTCTCTGTTACTATCCGTTTCAATAAACTTTCTAGCCCAGTCTCTCTCCCTACCTCCTATTTAAGGCCAGTAACTCTTAGATTTGCCCTTTTGAGGCCCTTGTCTAGATCCTGCAGGCATACTTCATTCTTTGTTTATTCTTCTTCTTTTTTTTTTTTTTTTTTTGAGACGGAATCTCACTCTGTCACCCAGGCTGGAGTGCAGTGGAGCAATCTTGGCTCACTGCAAGCTCCACCTCCTGGGGTCACGCCATTCTCCTGCCTCAGCCTCCCGAGTAGCTGGGACTACAGGTGCCCACCACCATGCCCAGCTAATTTTTTTTTCTTTTTGTATTTTTAGTAGAGATGGGGTTTCACCGTGTTAGCCAGGATGGTCTCGATCTCCTGACCTCGTGATCCGCCAACCTCGGCCTCCCAAAGTCTTTGTTTATTCTTTTATTCTTTTGCTTCATCTGACTGTATTTTCAAATACCCTGTCTTTAAACACTCTAATTCTTCTGCTTGATCAATTCTGCTATTAAAAGGCTCTGATGCATTTTAGTATGTTCATTGCATTTTTTCTTTTCTTTCTTTTTTTTTTTTGAGAAAGAGTTTTGCTCTTGTTGCCCAGATTAGAGTGCAATGGTGTGATCTCGGCTCACTGCAACCTCTGCCTCTCCAATCTCCTGCCTCAGCCTCCCAAGTATCTGGGATTACAGGCATGCGCCACCATGCCCGGCTAATTTTTGTATTTTTAGTAGAAACAGGGGTTTCACCATGTTGGCCAGGCTGGTCTTGAACTCCTGACCTCAGGTGATCTGCCCGCCTCCGCCTCCCAAAGTGCTGGGATTACAGGCGTGAGCCACTGCACGCGGCCTCAATTGCATTTTTTGACTCCGGGATTTCGGCTTGATTCTTTTTAATTATTTCAATTTTGTTTTGTTAAATTTGTTGACGGGATTCTGAATTCCTTCTCTGTGGAGGAAATATTTAATTTCTTTGAGTTTCCTCAAAACAGCTATTTTGATTTCTCTGTCTGAAAGGTCACATATCTCTGTTTCTCTGGACTTTGCCCCTTGTGCCTTATTTAGTTCGTTTGGTGAGGCTATGTTTTCCTGGATCGTCTTGAAGCTTGTGGATGTTTTGTTGGTGTCTGGGCACTGAGGAGTTAGGTACTTTTTAGAGTCTTTGTAGTCTGGGCTCATTTGTACTCATCCTTCTTGGGAAGGCTTTCTAGGTATTCGAAGGGCTTGGCTGTTGTGGTCTAATTTTTGGTCACTGCAGCCATGTCTACATTAGGGGGCACTCTAAGCCTAGTAACACTGTAGTTCTTTTTTTTTTTTTTTTTTTTTTTTTTTGAGGTGGAGTCTCCTCGCCGGGGCTGGAGTGCAGTGGCCGGATCTCAGCTCACTGCAAGCTCCGCCTCCCGGATTTACGCCATTCTCCCGCCTCAGCCTCCCGAGTAGCTGGGACTACAGGCGCCCGCCACCTCGCCCGGCTAGTTTTTGTATTTTTAGTAGAGACGAGGTTTCACCGTGTTAGCCAGGATGGTCTCGATCTCCTGACCTCGTGATCCGCCCGTCTCGGCCTCCCAAAGTGCTGGGATTACAGGCTTGAGCCACCGCGCCGGGCCAACACTGTAGTTCTTGCAGACTCTTAGAGGGCAGTACCTTGGTGGTTTTGGATAACATCAGGAAGAATTCTCTGGATTACCAGGTAGAGAGTCTCATTTTCTTCCCTTACTTTCTGCCAAACAAATGGAATCTTACTCTCTGTGCTGAGCTCCCTGGAGCTGGGCGAGGTGTGACACAAGCATCCCCATGGTCACTAGAACTGGAACTGCACTAAGTCAGGCCTGAAGCCAACACAACACTGGGTTTTGCCCAAGGACCGCTGTAATCACTACCTGGCTATGCCCTATGTTCGCTCAAGGCCCTAGGGCTCTACAATCAGCAGGTGGTGAAGCCAGTCAGGGTTGTGTCCTTCCCTTTAGGGCAGTTAGCTCGCTGCTGGGCCCCAGACAGGTCCACAGTTGCTGTCCACGGGCCAGAGCCTGCAGTCGGAAACCGTAGAAATTTACCTGGTGCTCTGTTCTTCTGCAACTAAGCTGGCACCGAAACCACAGGACACAGTCCTTCCCACTCTTCCCTCCCCTTTCCCCAGATATAGGAGTCTCTCCCCTTGTCCACCACCACCACGGGTCTATGAGGAGTACTGCCAGGGTACTACTGCTGATGTTCGTCTGAGGTCCAAAGGCCCTGCAGTCAGCTTGTGGTGCATGTGATCAGGCCTGAGACTCACCCTGCAGGGCAGCGGTCTCCCCTCTTGTTGGGCCTGATAATGCTTTGTTAGGATGTTTATCAGCATCTCTGTCCTCTACCCACTCTCCCAATTTGTGCAAACGGAAAAATGTTCCCAGATGTTACCAAATGTCCCTAGTTAGATAAAATTGCCCCTGGTTGAGAACCACTGGTTTGTACCAATTCATTGTTCCAGAGGAACGTGACCTGCCCTTGAGTGTCTTTTTATTTTCCCCAACAAGAAAAGGCCTGTAGTCCCACAAGATGGACCCTAAAAGAGGGGCAGCATTCCTTTGTCGAATACATTTGAGCAGTACTGCATGCTCTGGGCCCACATCTTGGTCAATCACCGTACACAATAGCATATGAAAGGCTCGGGGAAGTTCTACAGTGAAGAAATCTCTTTAGCCTAGATTTCCCAAATGTACTTGACCTTGGAACGCTTTTCCTGTACTCCCTGTTTACCTTCTGCAGGACATACTGCACGCATTTGCCCCATCTGGGCCCTCTACCCTGGTGCTTCTCCCCTTCTCTGCATGGTTTCCTGCTCATTCTGCGAGGCCCAGCTCACAGAGTGCACCCTCTATGAAGCCTTCTTTCTCCCCTCTCATCTCCTTCCCTACTGTGTATCCATACACATTCACATAATCACATCCATGTTTCGTCCATTACTCTACTGAAATTCTTGAGGACTGAGTCCTGTCTCAGTTACATGCCAGTAGGGAATGCTCAGTAATAGCTGTTGGGAGAATTCAAAAGGGATATTCAGGTGCTTGGGCCACAGTTCTGGGAAAGTGAGTCACTCCTTGCCCCCTTGTTTCCCTGCTTGGAGTTCTTCTCTGCTGTGGTCTTCTGGAGTCATTTGCTTTCTCCAGCCCTGAACTGGCAGAGTTTGAAGCGGTGGGGTCATGTCTTTGCTGTAGATGCTCAGTAGATGCTTATGGAAGGAAGAAAGGAAGAGAGGCAGGGAATTAGAACCTAGTGACTTTCTAGGAAGAAGGCTAGAGAGCAGAGGTTAAGTACCCTGCTTTCAAGAGAAAAGCCTCCTAAGAGCACTTACTCCCAAGTTTTAATATCTGGGAGAAGTGATCTATTTTTCCCTACACCTAGTACCTAGGTGTACCAGAGTTGTGGTGAGGCCACAGTCAGAAAATTCACTTAAAGCACCAGCACCGGCAGGGCACGGTGGCCCACGCCTGCAATCCCAGCACTTTGGGAGGCCGAGGCGGTGGATCACGAGGTCAGGAGATCGAGACCATCCTGGCTAACATGGTAAAACCCCGTCGCTACTAAAAATACAAAAAATTAGCCGGGCGTGGTGGTGGGCGCCTGTAGTCCCAGCTACTCAGGAGGCTGAGGCAGGAGAATGGCGTGAACCTGGGAGGCGGAGGTTGCAGTGAGCCGAGATCGTGCCACTGTACTCCAGCCTCGGTGACAGAGCGAGACTCCATCTCAAAGAAAAAAAAGAAAAAAGAAAAAGTACCAACACTGTGCCTGATACATACTAAGTGCTCAGTAAATGCAGGCTCTGACTTTACCAGCTTCTGCCCCTAAGATGGCCAGTTTTGGACTTGGGACAGCTTGCTGCTGGGACAGGGGGAGGGGGCTGAAATAGGGAGGACTAGGTCAACTGCCCACTCACTTGTGTCCCCTGCAGGAGCTGGAGGATCTTCAGAAGAAGCCTCCCCCGTACCTGCGGAACCTGTCCAGCAGTGATGCCAATGTCCTGGTGTGGCACGCTCTCCTCCTACCTGTGAGTATCCATGGGGACCATGGCTTTGGATTGGGGACAACTTAGGCCAGGGACATGGGCAGGGAGGGTTAGGACTAGGCAAGAATTTTCCCTGCCTTGGGATCCTTTTACTGGAGGTTGTCATTGCTGGAGGGGTCCTCTCTCTGAACTGATTGCTTCTGAGATCCAGATACTTCTGAGGTTCATCTTCCGATAAAGATGCCAAAGGACTTCTGGACTTAGTAGGAGACCCCTTCCTTAAATCAGTAGCCACCAAGCCCACCACAGAACTTCAGGAGACAAACAGCGTCAAAAAGAAGAAGAAATAAAGATCTCTTGGACCTTTGTCAAGAGGTAGGGATAAACTTCCAGGCTCCCACCGTTGGTAGAATTTGTTCCCGCAAACTTAAATTATATTTTGTTTTTCTTTAGTCTTATTTCAGAAAATTGTTACATATGAAAACACAAATGCTCATTTCTACTGTTCTTATTTTTCTCTGTTTATTGTTTGGTATTTTTTTTGATAAAATCTCTCTGAAAGCCGTATTCCAAAACAGTTATCAGAGTGCAGATCTCTCTTTTTTTCATCCGATTATTAGTGACTAAAGATACTTTGAGAAATTAATCTATACTTTTCGTTACTTGGAAATAAAATTGAAGACATTGAACTTTTGGTTAGTCACAGCTCTTTGGAATGTCAAGGGAATAATTCATCTTATTATTTAGGATTTGGACTTTTTTTTTTTTTTTTTTTTTTTTGAGACAGAGTCTCACTGCGTCGCCCACGCTGGAGTGCAGTGGTACGATGTCGGTTCCTTGCAACCTCCACTTCCCGGGTTCAAGCGATTCTCCTGCCTCAGCCTCCTGAGTAGCTGCGACTACAGGCACGTGTCACTATGCCTGGCTGATTTTTGTATTTTTAGTGGAGACAGGGTTTTGCCATGTTGGCCAGGCTGGTCTCAAACCCCTGGCCTCAAGTGGTCTGCCCACCTCGGCCTCCCAAAGTGCTGGGATTAGTTGTGAGCCACCGCACCCGGCAGGGTTTACTTTTTATTGACAATGCAGTGGCCTAGGTTGTGTCATCTTCTCTTTAAACTAAACTGTAGTCCAGAAAAGTAGAGAAAGGCCTGAGTCAGGTCACCATAGGAATCTGTCAAGTCCCTTGGGTTACTGTGTTGAAGTGATCCACTTACCTGGCTTAGAGTGAGGACACCTGTTCTAGGCCTCAGGTGCCAGGAGAAGATGCTCAAAGGAGCTCCAGGGACTGATTATATCTCCAAGGAGACCAACTTTGAGATGATGAAAGTAAAGCGGGGGTGATAGGAAAACCTAGGAAAGGTCTCGTTTAGCAGAATACTATGAAGTCAGAGGACCTCAATGGTTGGCAAGACCAAGGTGGTTAAGTGGGCCCCAGGAACTGGCCACAGACCTTCCACCCATATAGGTGTCCTGAAGAAACATGATACTTGGGAGGAATCCCAGAACTGGAGGACCAAAGCTTGATGTAAGTCATCAGCGAAGGGGGCCTGAAGGTTCCTGGTGAGGCCATAAAGGAGGGGATGGTTGACTGGCAGAGGAAGGAGAACCAGGAAAGGTCTTTTGGAATAGCAGACAAATTCCTCCTCAAAGACTCGGTCTCAGTTTACATGTTCACCAAAGTGGCCCCACTTGTCACATCTTGGACATGGAAGTTTTCAGCTCGATCAGCCTTTTGAAGCTAATAGTAAGAATTCTCATTCCTTGAGAGTCTCCTGTGGACCAAGTGCTGTTTTAAGCACATGACATATGAGGTCATATTGAATCTTCTCAACCGTCCAATGAGGAAGGTTGTCTTCCTCTTAAAATTGCGGAGATAGAAACCAAGGAGGTTAAGTAACTGGTCTGTGGTCACTCAGAGTAAGGTAGCAGGAGTGGAATTCAGCAGACTCCAGGGTCTTCCCTTTTAACCACTCCATGAAAAATGAATAGTTTTCAAAAATTTTTAAAAAGTAGCAGGCTGGGCACGGTGGCTCACACCTGTAATCCCAGCACTTTGAGAGACTGAGGTGGGTGGATCACCAGGGGTCAGAAGTTTGAGACCACCCTGGCCAACATGGTTAAACCTTGTCTCTAGTAAAAATACAAAAATTAGCTGGGCATGGTTGTGGGCACCTATAATCCCAGCTACTCAGGAGGCTGAGGCACAAGAATCTCTTGAACCTGGGAGGCGGAGGTTGCAGTGAGCTGAGAATGGGCCATCGCACTCCAGCCTGGATGACAAGAGTGAAACTCTGTCTCAAAAAAGCAACAACAAAAAGTAGCAAAATACTTTATTTAACCTAGAACTTAGAAGGTAGTAGGAATTTCTCAATTGACTGTAAGATACAGTATGGAATCCTCTGGTCCAACTTCTCCATTTTACAAACACGGAAACTTATCCTCAGAGAAAGCTTAGTCACACAGCAAGCCTGAGGCAGAGCTGGGACAGGTCCCCAGAGCTCTCAGCTCCATGACTCTGCTACCTCCTTCCTCTGTTAAGACCTACAAAGCCCAGAAAGAAGCCCTTTCAGGAAGGACACACTGATACCCCTGTCTTAGTCCATTTGTGTTGCTGTAAAGGAATACCTGAGGCTGCATAATATATAGAGAAAGGTTTATTTGGCTCAAGCTTCTGCAGGCTGTACAAGAAGCATGGCGCCAGGCGCAGTGGCTCATCCCTATAATCCCAGCACTTTGGGAGGCCGAGGCAGGCGGATCACCTGAGGTCGGGAGTTCAAGACCAGCCTGACCAACATGGAGAAACCCCGTCTGTACTAAAAACACACAATTAGCCAGCCACGGTGGTGCATGCCTGTAATCCCACCTAGTTAGGAGGCTGAGGCAGGAGAATCACTTGCACCTGGAGGCAGAGGTTGCGGTGAGCCGAGGTCATGCCATTGCACTCCAACCTGGGCAACAAGAGTGAAACTCCATCTCAAAAAAAAAGAAAAAAAAAGAAGCATGGCACCAGCATCTGCTTCTGGTGAGGCCTCAGGAAGCTTCCACTCATGGTGGAAGGCAAATGGGAGCCACATGTACAGATCACATGGCAAGAGTGAGAGGGAGAGAGAGAGAGAGGTGCCAGGATCTTCTAAACAACCAGCTTTTTCAGTAAGTAATAGAGTAAGAGCTCTCTTATTACTGTGAGGATGACACTGAGCCATTCATGAGGGATCTGCCCCCAGGACCTATACACCTCCTACTAGGCCCCACCTCCAACACTGGAGATCACTCTGGAGTGCAGAGTGAGACTCACTGCAACCTCTGCCTCCCAGGTTCAAGCAATTCTCATGCCTCCGCCTCCTGAGCAGCTGGGACTACAGGTGCACGCTACCACGCCCAGCTACATTTTGTATTTTAGTGGAGATGGGATTTCATCATGTTGCCCGGGCTGATCTTGAACCCCTGAGCCCAGGCAGTCCACCTGCCTCAGCCTCCCAAAGTGCTAGGATTACAGGCATGAGCCACTACCGTGCCAGTCTTGGGGATAAAATTTCAACCTGAGATTTGAGGAGACAAACATCCAACCACAGCACCCTCCCATCCTGCTCTGAGGCCTCAGCCATTGGCCTTCTCTGACTGATAGGCCCAGCCTTTTCTTCTTGAGACCATAAAAGATGAGATATTTTCTCTTTATCTTCCTACTCTTTTATACTCCATCTTTTTTTTTTTTTTTTTTG
>NC_045446.1:15488273-15560590 GCF_002776525.5 Piliocolobus tephrosceles
TTTTTTTTTTTTTTTTGAGATGGAGTTTTGCTCTTATTGCCCAGGCTGGAGTGCAAGGCTGTGATCTCTGCTCACCACAGCGTCGGCCTCCCAGGTTCAACTTCCACTTCTCGGTTCCTGCCTCCGCCTCCTGTGTAGCGGGTATTATAGGCACACGCCACCATGCGCAGCTAATTTTGTATTTTTAGTAGAGACAGGGTTTCTCCATGTTGGTCAGGCTGGTCTTGAACTGCCGACCTCAGGTGATCCACCCACCTTGCACTCCCAAAGTGCTGGGATTACAGGCATGAGCCATCGCGCCCGGCCTAGTTACTCCATCTCTTATCTCAGTGCGCTCAAGGTCACCATGATTTCTGTTTTGCCCATTAAGGAGGAGGAGCTCTGAAAATCTTGACTCTCTGCTAATAGTTGACGCTAATAATTGTGAGTTTTTATACCTATTGTAGTAACTGATACATATGTAGTACTTGCCATGTGCCAGGCGCTGTTCTAAATCCTTGGCATAAATTAAATCATCTCATCCTTCCATATGCCTTATGAAGAAGCTTATTATTATTGTCATATGGAAGCATGGAGAGGTGAAGTTACTTGCTCAAGATCACATTGCTAGTGAGTGTCAGAGCCGAGTCACACCCAGGCACGGTGGCTCCGGAGTCTGTGTGACCCCCATACTCTGTTGCCCAGGCTAATGCACGTCAAGTCCTTAGCACAGGACAGCACAGATAGGCGCTCAGAAAAGTGTTCAGGTCGCTCAAAGTCTAGAGGGTCTTCTCTTGGCTCCTTGCAGCTCCCAACCCCTCGGTCACTCCAGCCCCTGAGTTTGTTTTTAATCATGGTAAAATACACATAACACAATTTACTGTCTTAACCGTTTTTAAGTATACAGTTCAGTGTCATTAAATAGGATTACAGCTGGGCATGGTGGCTCATGCCTGTAATTCCAGCACTTTGGGAGGCCAAGGTGGAAGGATTGCTTGAGGCCAGGAGTTCAAGACCAGCCCTGGCAACATAGTGAGACCCTATCAAAAAATTTTAAAAATTATCCAGGTGTAGGGGTGGGCTCCTGTAGTACCAGCTACTCAGGAGGCTGAGGTGGGAGGATCACTGGAGCCCAGAAGTTTGCGATTACAGTGAGCAGTGATAATGCCACTGCACTCCAGCCTGGATGACAGAGCGAGGCCCTGCTTCAGGAAACAAACAAACCACCATGGTTGCACAACCATCACCACCGTTCATCTCTAGAACTTTTTGTCTACCTGTACTGAAACTCTGTACCCTTCAGTAACTCCCCATTCCTTTCTTTCCCCAGCACCTGGTGACCACTTTACTATTTCGTTTCTGTGAATTTGACTATTCTAGGTGCTGCACTTCAGTGGTATCTTGCAATTTCTGTCCTTTTTTGTCTAGCTTATTTCCCTTAGCATAGTGTCTTCAAGGTTCATCCAGGTTGTAGCATATATCAGAATTTCTTTCCTTTTGAGGCTAAATAATACTCCATTGTGTGTATATGCCATGCTTTGTTGATTGATCCACTTGGTTTGCTTTCACCTTTTGGCTGCTAGAAACATTGGTATACAAATACCTGTTTGCTTTCAGTTCTTTGGGTATCTACCCAGAAGTAGAACTGCTGGATCATATGGTGATTCAGTGTCTAATCTTTGGAGAAATGGCCATACTGTTTTCCACTGCAGCTGCACCATTGTATTTTCCTAAGTTCCTGAGTTCTTAGGATTTCCTCATTTTCTCCATTTCCTCACCCCCATTCTAATGTTCTAAGAAAGGATGTTCCATCCTTTTCTTCCATAATCTCAGAAACTCTTGAAAGCTGAGATGGTCCTTAGAGCTCATCTAGTCCATCTTTATCCACTTTACAAATGAGGAAACTGAAGCCTAGAGGTGGGAAGTGGCTCAACCATGGTCACACAGCAAGAGCCAGGATCAGACTTCTCTGCCTCCCAGGCCAGTGCCCTTTGGTGATTTCACATTTTCACTAATCCATGACTCAGTTGTCAAATGAATACAGGTGCTGTGCAGATCCTGGCTCATGTTTCCCCCTGGGAGTGAAGCAGAGGATGCCTAGGACCCTGGGAAGGGGGCAGGAAGGGAAGAAAACCAGACCGGAACTTGACCCCTTTTCTCTCTGCACAGGACCAACCTCCCTACCACCTCAAAGCCTTCAACCTGTGCATCAGCTTCCCGCCTGAGTATCCGTTCAAGCCTCCCACGATCAAATTCACAACCAAGATCTACCACCCCAACGTGGACGAGAGCGGATATGTTTGCCTGCCCATCATCAGCAGTGAGAATTGGAAGCCTTGCACCAAGACTTGCCAAGGTGGGGCTGGGCTTTACCCGGAGGAGGGACTGATACTGGGTAGAGATTACTGGAATTGGGGTTCACAGACTTATTCTGAGCTTGAAAAGCCCCGAAGAGAGGAGGTAAAAATTGTGAGTCTTGGCTGAACTTACTATGAGATAGAAGGGATGCTTCCTGGACAGACTGACCTCCTCCTGCCTCTGTTCCTATACCTGGGCAGTTGTGACAGAGGAACATTGCTGTGGTTCACGAGACAGGCAGCTTGGCTGTACAGGGAAGGGCTCGGGATACGAAAGCCCGCTGTTCCCTCTGTGGACTTTGGGCAAGTTTTCATTCCTTTCTGGGACTCGGTGTCCTAAATGACAGTGGAGGGAACTGGCCTCATAATGATAATAGCTGTCACTTGACTGAGCACTTTCAGCACTGTGCTAAGAACATCACGTGCGGACTTCATTTTCATTTCCTCCACAACCCGGTGAGGTAGTGTTGTCGTTAGCCTTGTTGAATAGACCCGGACATTTGAGGCATGTGAGAGGCGAAGTGGTTGCCTAAGGTCATACAGGTGGCAAACGGCAGCACTTGGCTGAGTCGCGAGCCACATGTGACTGTTGCAACTGAGGAACTCAATCCTTTTCCTTTTTTTTTTTTTTTTTTTTTGAGACGGAGTCTCGCTCTGTCGCCCAGGCTGGAGTGCAGTGGCGGATCTCAGCTCACTGCAAGCTCCGCCTCCTGGGTTTACGCCATTCTCCTGCCTCAGCCTCCCGAGTAGCTGGGACTACAGGCGCCCGCCACCTCGCCCGGCTAGTTTTTTTGTATTTTTTTAGTAGAGATGGGGTTTCACTGTGTTAGCCAGGATGGTCTCGATCTCCTGACCTCGTGATCCGCCCGCCTCGGCCTCCCAAAGTGCTGGGATTACAGGCTTGAGCCACCGCGCCCGGCCTCTTTTCCTTTTTTAAGACGGAGTCTCACTCTGTCACCTAGGCTGGAGTGCAGTGGTGCGATCTCGGCTCACTGCAACCTCTGCCTCCCGGGTTCAGGCGATTCTCCGGCCTCAGCTTCTCGAGTAGCTGGAATTACAGGTGTGTGCCACCACATCCAGCTAATTTTGTATTTTTAGTAGAGAGGGGTTTTGCCATTTTAGCCAGGCTGGTCTCGAACTCCTGACCTCAGGCGATCTGCCTATCTCGGCCTCCCAGAGTGCTGGAATTACAGGTGGCACTGCGCCTGGCTGGAACTCAATTCTTAATTGTACTTAATTTTAATTCTTTTTTTTTTTTTTTCTTTTGAGACACGGTCTGTCTCTACTGCCCAGGCAGTTAGTTCAATGGTGCGATCTTGGCTCACTGCAACCTCTGCCTCCTGGGCTCAAGCCATCCTCCCACCTCAGCCTCCCGAGTAACTGGGACTACAGGAGCATACCACTACACCTGGCTAATTTTTGTATGTTTTGTAGAGACCAGGTTTTGCCATGTTGCCCAGGCTGGTCTCAAACTCATGAGTTCAAGCCATCCACCCATCTTGGCCTCCCAAAGTGCTGGGATCACAGGTGTGAGCCACCGTGCCTGGCCTGATTTTGATTCATTTAAATTTAGATGCCTGCGGCCGGGCGCGGTGGCTCAAGCCTGTAATCCCAGCACTTTGGGAGGCCGAGACGGGCGGATCACGAAGTCAGGAGATCGAGACCATCCTGGATAACATGGTGAAACCCCATCTCTACTAAAAACTACAAAAAACTAGCCGGGCGAGGTGGCGGCGCCTATAGTCCCAGCTACCCGGGAGGCTGAGGCAGGAGAATGGTGTGAACCCGGGAGGCGGAGCTTGCAGTGAGCTGAGATCCAGCCACAGCACTCCAGCCTGGGCTACAGAGCGAGACTCCGTCTCAAAAAAAATAAAATAAAATAAAAATAAATAAATAAATAAATAAATAAATAAATAAATTTAGATGCCTGCATGTGGCTAATGGTTACCATATTGAACAGCGCAGCTCTAGAGCCTGTGACTGAGTCAGTGTGCAATCCTCCACCTGGACCCCCTCAGGAGTTTTTAACTCAGGAAACAAAAGTCCTTAGGTTGGTGGGAGTGGGAGCAGGGAGAGGAGTGGTGCTTGGATGAGCTTCAGGGGGTCTGGGAACTGTCTGTTTTGCACGTGGAGTGTGCATCTGTCTCAGGAGATGGGCTGCTACCTTCACCAGGTTCCCAAAGGCATCTGTGAAAGATGAAGAGCCAGGGGGCCATGGTGGTTTTCAGTCTTTAGCCTTAGACCCCTTTTGCCCAAGGAAAAGTTTATTTGGACTATCCATACAATGGAGGAAAACAGAGTAGTTTTTGTTGAAATGGGGATAAGACCCAGAAACCTCACTTATTTCAGTGGCTCCCATGATGAAGAGCTTCTCTGAAGCCATGGAATGTAGTTGTTTGAAAACCACTGATGTAATCAGTCAAGGTCTTGGGTGTCACCAACCAGGAATGAGCGGGGTGTTTGATCTGGTCGTAGAGTCATCCTAAGAGATGGAACCTTTCCTCCAAGGAGTGGGTGTGGAGTGTCAAGGCATTGGGAGTGGGCAGCCATGACCCCCTTCCCTCTGCCCTGATGTCCTGGCCTGTCTCTTCCCAGTGCTGGAGGCCCTGAATGTGCTAGTGAATAGACCGAATATCAGGGAGCCCCTGCGACTGGACCTCGCTGACCTGCTGACAGAGAATCCGGAGCTGTTCAGAAAGAATGCTGAAGAGTTCACCCTCCAATATGGAGTGGACCGGCCCTCCTAACTCATGTTCTGACCCTCTGTGCACTGGATCCTTGGCATGGTGGATGGACATACCTCATGGACTGAGGCCAGAGCCCCCTATGGCCCATTCCCCACTCATTTTTTCTTTCTTAGGTTGTTAGTCATTCGTGTGTGTGTGTGTGTGTGTGTGTGTGGTGGAGGGAAGGGAGCTGTGAGTGTGTGTTGTGTGTGGACTCACACACAGCTCTTGCCCTGCAGTCCCCTTACCTGAGAAGTGTGGAAAGAGGGGAATATAACCAGAAGGAGTGCCACCAGAGTCAAAATGGAAGTTTGTTTTTTATTTTTGGTGACCACTTACTGAACACTTGAGTGGCAGGCAGGACGGGGCAAAGCTTTTTGCCCTTTTCATGATCTCATTTGACTCTCGCAACACCTTCATAAGGTTGCAACTCCCAGTATCCCCTTTCAGCCTGTAAACTGAGGCCCAGAGAGGTTAACTGTATGGCCCAGTGTCACACAGCTGGTTAGTGGTAAGACCCAGGCCATTGTCCTTTCCCAGACACCCTGCACAGTTATTGATACCTCAGCAGGTGAGGAAACCCCTGTGTCCAGAGTTTATTATCCCAGAGTGCAGACAGACGTTCCTGGGCCAAGTATGGAGCGGGCACTGAGGGGCCAGAGAGGATTTTACAAAAGTACTTTTAATGCAGTTAAAACCAACGCCACATGCCCTTGCCTGAGCCCCTGGCTCTGGTGCCTCCATGGAGCAGAAGGGAGCCCCCGGGCCACAGCTGGTGAGCTGGGCACCCTGCCCATCTCTGCCCGCAGAGCCAGTCACCTCCTCATTTCTTCTTGGTCTTCACCAGTCCTTTCTGCACGAGGCTGCGGTACAGCTCCTGGATGTAGGTGTAGACGCACTTGGAGTCAGGCACAGCCAACCGCACCATGTCATCCACGTCCAGCAGCTGAGCACAGTCAGCCAGTTTCCTAAGGAATGGGGTAGAATGAGGAGCAGAAGGTCAAAGGTGAAGGAAATGGGAGTAAGGGGATGGGTGCGGGCAGCCCAGCAACGATGAAGCTCATAGGATGGGCTGGGATGTTGGAGCTGGGAGATCATCTAAGCCAATCATCCCATTATATAGATGAGATAACTGAGGCCACAGCAGAGTTAAGACAAACCCAGGCCAGGTGCCATGGCTTCCTTTAGCTGTGATACTCCTATAGGTAGGTCACAGGATGTAGACAGGTAACGCCAAAGCCAAGCCCAGTGAATACTTCAATAATGAGTTTGAGGCCAGGCATAGTGGCTCACACCTGTAATCCCAGCACTTTGGGAGGCCATTGCGGGAGGATCCCTTGAGCTCAGTAGTTCGAGACCAGCCTGGACAACCTAGTGAGACCTTTTTGGAGAATGGGAGCTTCTCAAAAAAATAAAAACAAAAATTACAATAATAGAAGACTCAAACCCAGCTGGGTCTGATTCCAAAACCCACATTTTCATTGCACTTCTTGTCCTCACCTGGGAGCAGGACCCTCTGGTATCTAGTTCTACATTAACCCACCACTTTCACATGTGTGTGTATCTGTCCTCTGGAACCGGGGAACTTCTGTTAGGCCAGGCCCCTCAGGAAGAACTTAAAGGGGCCGGGCGCAGGGGCTCATGCCTGTAATCCCAGCACTTTGGGAGGCTAAAGCAGGTGGATCACCTGAGGTCAGGAGTTCGAGACCAGCCTGGCAACATGGTGAAAGTCCATCTCTACAAAAAATTTAAAAATTAGCTGGGCATGGTGGTGGGCACCTGTAATCCCAGCTACTCGGGAGGCTGAGGCATGAGAATCACTCAAACCCAGCAGGCGGAGGTTGCAGTAAGCTGAGATCACACCACTGCACTCTAGCCTAGGCGACAGAGTGACATTCTGTTTCAAAAAAGAAAAAAAAAAAGATAAAGGACAGAAACCAAATCCTAGCCAGAGTCCTGGCTTGCAGCTGCAGCATCTCCAGGAGCATCATTCATTCAGTCTCTATGTATTTATCAGGAGTGTATTATGTGCCAGGCCCTCTTCCAGGCTCTGAGAATTCATCAGTGAATAAAACTAAAACTTCCGCAGTCATGGCATGGAAATTCTTGTGGCGGGAGACAGTAAGCAACACACAAAGTAGGTGGTACATCAGATGGTGAGAGGTGCTAAGGAGGAAAATAAGGCAGGAAGGGACACAGGGTATATTCTTATGTTGGAGGAGATCTGGTATTTTTTATTTATTTTTAATGTATTTATTTATTTTTCAGATGGAGTCTTGCTCTGTTGCCCAGGCTGCAGTGCAGTGGGGAGATTTCAGCTCACTGCAACCTCTGCTTCCCAGGTTCAAGCGATTCTCCTGCCTCAGCCTCCCAAGTAGCTGGGATTACAGGTGTGTGCCACCACGCCTGGCGAATTTTTGTATTTTTAGTAGAGACAAGGTTTCACCATGTTGGCCAGGCTGATCTCAAACTCCTGACCTCAAGTGATCCACACGCCTCGGCCTCCTTAAAGTGCTGGGATTACAGGTGTGAGCCACGGCACCCAGCTGTGGTATTTTTTAATAGGGTGCTCAGGGTAGGCCTCTTAGAGTAAGTCATATGCACATCTGGGGAAGGGAGTCCAGGCAGAGGAAACAGCAGGTGCAGGGGCTCCGGGGCAGGAATGCTTGGAGTGTTTCAGGAGCTGCTGGCACTTGGCAACAAGTCCTCTTTTTCTAACTTCGCAGCTGTCCTTTGGGGCTCTGTGACACCACTGGCTTTGCTGAGTCCGATAATCTGAGCTAATCAGTGTTGAGGCCTCACGCCAATCTCATGCTTTATCAGACGCTTCCCCCTGGACGTTCTCATAGACTCCTTCCCTCCATCCTCAGCCAGCAGAAGAGGAAGCGGAGACTCAGAGTGTTTTGGTGGTTTGCCTAAGGCCAAAGTGAGCAACACAACCCCGGGGGCCTGTCTGACACCTCTGGCATCCTTATTCTGAAGCTGGGTCTCAGCAGTCCCTGCCTACCAAAGCCAGCCATAGGTGCTGGCATAGGAGAAACCAGGGCCCCAGTGGAAATCCTCCCTTGGGGCTGAGACTGCAGGGCCAAAATCCACGCTGGACTGGGAGCCGTGGGAAGGACACACACTGGAGGATTTTGGACAACGGGACAAACTCCCTGCAACCAATGCAGTGCCCCATGGTTGTGGGTTAGGATGCTGTCCCTCTGTGTGGGAGAGGCAAAGCCTTCATTCCCATTGAGCCTGGGGAGTGGGTGGGGAAGGGCTCCGCCACCGGGGGGGGGGGGGGGGGGGGGGCTTCGGCATTGGCCACTCCCTCCCCTCATCCCCGGACTCCATGGGAATCGGAGGAGAGTTCTGGAACAGGCAGTGGGGTGTGATGGCTGTGGCAGACACTGTTTCCTCTTCACACTGAATCTTTACAGCAAGTCCTGTGATGTGGGGCCTCTAGAGAGGCTAAGACAGCTGGCCAGAGTCACAGAGCTAGGGAGGAGGAGGCGGGATTCAAACCCAGGCACCTCAGCTTCTATTCTCCTCCCTCCTTCTCCACACATCCCCACGACCTCCTGGGCTTTCAGCTGCCTGATGCCTCCTGTTGGCCTGTCATTGTCATCTGATGACTCCTCCCACCTTCCAGCGGCTCTGCCTGGCTCAGAACCAGAGTCCAGGCAGCTGCAGGAGCAGGGCAGTGGTTCACAGCCTGCAGTTCAGGAGCACTTGGTCAGCGCAGAGCTGCCTGCCCTTCTGATATTCACTTAGAGTTGTAAATCCATACTGCAAGTTTCCCTTTCATTTTTTAAAATTGTAGGGATGTTTTGTTTGTTTTGTTTGGTTTTTTTTTTTGAGACAAGGTCTTGCTCTGTCACCCAAGCTAGAGTGTAGTGACTCAATCATGGCTCATTGCAGCCTTGACTTCCTGAGCCCAAGTGATCCTCCCATCTCAGTCTCCCGAGCAGCTGGGACCACAGGTATCCACCACCATGCCCAGCTAATTCTTTGATTTTTTGTAGAGATGGGGGTCTCACTATGTTGCCCCGGCTGGTCTGGAACGCCTGGCCTCAAGCGATTCTCCTGCCTCAGCCTCCCAAAGTGCTGGGATTATACAAGTAAGCCACTGCACTTGACCTAAGCAGAGATTTTTGTCTGTTTCACCCACTGCTGTATCCCCAGAGCCTGAAACAGTGCCTGGCCCTCAAAAAATGTCTGTTGGGTACATGAATGTGTGGCACCAGCATCAGTTTAATTGCCTCACTACTCAACCCCTGTGAATCCAGTCCTCGCCTAGGATCCCATCCAGCTCTGCCAGCCCATGGCTGTGGCTTACTCTGCTGTGGAGAAGGCCAGGGTGAAGTTGTGCCGGCGCTTCGTGGGGTCCAGCTCTGTGTAGTCAAAGGCGTCAGGGAAGAACTTGTGGATGAGGGCACAGAAGGCCATGCCACTGCTCCAGCTGGAGGAGAAGTTCTGGATGTCCACGTGCTATGGCAGGCAGGGCACAGGGGAGGCCTCAGTGAGCCTCAGCCAGATGGTCTGGACTTGGCCCCCTTCCCACCCTCCCACCTTTTGGGGTTTGCACCACTCGAACCCTCCCTGGACCCCTGCCTCACCCATGCAGCTCTGTCCCATGCCCACCTCGTATTTTTTTGTCATGGCTCGGCACCACTCCAAGAGCATGTTCTTGACACCACCAATGGCTGCCCCGGCTGCCTTAGTGTTCCGGAACAGGGCTGTAGGGCCAGACGCTGCCCTGTGAGGGGAGAGGGGTGCAAGGCCAAGCCAGAGAGGCAGGAGGCCATGAAGGGCCCCACTGGGAGGATCCCCAGCCCTCAGGTGTCATTCCTCCTGCCTTGGTCTGGGCTGTTCCCACAGCCCCTGAGGCTACCCTCCCACCAACCTAGGGTTCCTATGGGAAAACCCAGTTCAGCCCCGGCCTGTGTCCTACCCGCCAAACTTGTCCACGATGGCTTTGCGGTTCTGTGCTCGGGGCCCCCGGGGCCGAGCAGGGGCTGATACCCTGCGCTCTGGTGCCTTCTCCTTCTTCTCCCCTGAGGGAGGGGACTCGGGGGGACTCTGGGGCACATCGCTGGGTGAAGACTCACTATATGGAGAAGTCCAAAGAAGCATGAGAGAGGCTGGGACCAGCACTGCAGGACGCAGGGAGGGGGCTGTGGGGCTGGAGGGTGGGCGGCACTGCAGTCTAAAGGGGTGTGTGCAGTTGTTACACACATTTTTTCTGTGCCCAGCACTGGGAGAACATTGAGAAGGAATCGTGAGTCTCGGGCTAACCTGGAGGAGCATGTGGTCTGGTGAGGACATGTGGGTAGAGCTAGGACACATCTGAGGTCTGACCTGAGTTTGGAACCTGGCTTTGCTTCTTTTTTTTTTTTTTTTTTTTTTTTTTTGAGACAGAGCTTTGCTCTTGTTGCCCAGGCTGGAGTGCAGTGGCATGATCTTGGCTCACTGCAACCTCCACCTCCCGGGTTCAAGCAATTCTCCTGCCTCAACCTCCCAAGTAGCTGGTATTACAGGTGCCCACCACCACACCCAGCTAATTTTTGTATTATTAGTAGAGATGGGATTGCGCCATGTTGGCCAGGCTGGTCTCGAACTCCTGACCTCAGATGATCTGCCCACCTCAGCCTCCTAAAGTGCTGGGATTACAGGTGAGCGCCACCGCACTCGGCACAGCTTTGCCTCTTATTTGCTGTGTGATTTTGGGATTGTCACATCGTTTGAGCCTTAGCTTCCTCATCTGTAAAATGAGAACAAGAATACCTACCTGTCCTATGTAAGAAGGTGAATGTAAAGCATCCAGTAGTGCCTGCTCAGTGACTATTCACTGGTTATCTTTCTCTAAGAAAGGGACAAGGAGGCCGGGCACGGTGGCTCATGCCTGTAATCCCAGCACTTTGGGAGGCCAAGATGGGTGGATCACCTGAGATCAGGAGTTCAAAACCAACCTGGCCAACATGGTGAAACCCCGCCTCTAGTAAAACTACAAAAATTAGCCGGGCGTGGTGGCACGCACATGTAATCCCAGCTACTCAGCATGCTGAGGCAGGAGAATAGCTGGAACCCGGGAGGCAGTTTGCAGTGACCTGAGATCGCGCCATTGCACTCCAGCCTGGGCTACAGAGCAAGACTCTATCACAAAAAAAAAAAAAAAAGGGAGGACAAGGAGGCAGATTTCAGCTCCATATAATTCCTCTAATGACTGAAGTTGTGCAATGGCAAGCATAAGCCTCTTATTTTATCCAGCACCTGCCACGGACCAGTCACTGGGCTAAAGTGCTTTGCACTTGTTACTCATTGAAGCCTGAGAATAATCCTACGAGGTAGATACAATTGGTACGCCCACTTCACAGATGAGAAGAGGTTCAGTGACGTGGCCAAGGTCACACAGCTGGTACATGGCAGAATCACTATCCCAACTCAGGCTTTCTGATCATGCTTTTTGGGTGACTGGCACCATGGACACGTTCAGCTGAAAGATAAGGAGCTCCTGTGAAGTGTCAGGGATGCCGCAGGGCAGACTTCAGCCATAACCATGGGAAGTGGACCAGGTATCCTTCGTGTTCCTTCGTGTTGTTTTTTTTTTTTTAGAATGTCTTGCTTTGTCACCCAGGCTGAAGTGCAATGGCACGATCTCGGCTCACTACAACCTCCGCCTCCCGGGTTCAAGTAGTTATCCTGCCTCAGCCTCCCAAGTAGATGGGATTACAGGCACCCAACACCATGCTCAGCTAATTTTTGTATTTTTGGTAGAGACAGGGTTTCACCATGTTGGCCAGGCTGGTCTCAAACTCCTGACCTCAGGTGATCTGCCCACTTTGACCTCCAAAAGTGCCAGGATTACAGGCGTGAGCCACTGTGCCCCGCTATGCCCCTGGCTTCTTTGGTTTCCTGGGCTCTGCCCTGGGAGAGGAAGCTGAATGCCAGGAATCCTGGAATATCTTGAAATCAGGTGCTGGAGGAGCCCAGACTGAGGTGATGGTGGATGCTGAGGGAAGCAGGAGGTAGGGGAATTGGAGCTGGAGCCCCAGAGTTTGACATTACCTGGCTGAAGGACTGGTCTCTGCAGAAGCTACGGAGTCTGGACCCAACCCATCTGGAGGAAAGGCAAAGGAGGGAGGGGAGCTGGGGCTATCCATGACATGTTCCCTGCTCCCTCCCGCAGGTGCCCCTGCGGCATCCTGTGGGCTCTGGGTTCTCACTCACCTGTGCTGAGGTTGTGCCCCTCCCCCGTGGGGCTCTCAGGCCACTCCTCTGGGGAGCTGGGAAGCACCCCTGCCCCTCCCTCTGGCTCTTTTTCCACGTCCTGCTCCTGCTCTTCACTGGGACTGCCTGGCTCCTGGAATGAGCATGATCTGTGTGAGCTCTTGGTCACACAGCACCTGCCCTGGCTTCGAGGACTTCAGAAAGATCTGAAAGGCAGTCTGGGACTACGGTGCTGCACCCCTTGTCCCCACTCCCCGGCCCTGGGCTCTGGAAATCATCAGGAGGAAGACCAGACTTTCCCAACTGACTGAAGCAGAGGGGACTTGTTTCCAGGAGCAGGAGATGACAGAGCCTCCTTCCCCCTTTCCTGCCTCACTCACTGCCTCCTCCGCCTCCTCCACTTCCTCCTTTGCATCAGCCTCCTTTGTTGTATCGTGTTTGGCCTCCTCTTTCCCATCGGACTCCTTGGGTTCAGCCTTAGCCTCATCCTCCACAACAGCCTTCTTCTGCGATTCAGCCTTGGCCTCTTCGTCACTAGCCTTCTCCTTGGGTTCAGTGCTGCGCTCCTCCCTCTGGCCTGTCTCCTTCTGAGAGGCTGTCTTGGCCTCCTCCTCCTCAACAGTTGCCTTAGGTTCAGGCTTGTCTCTGTCGTTGGCATCGGCTTTCTGCCCAGATTCAGGTTTGGCCTCTTTCTCCTCCGCCTTCTGCTTCTCAGAGGCCGGCACGCTCTCCTCCTTTTCCTCAGCCTCCTTGGGTTCAGATTTGGTCTCTTCTTTCCTGCCAGTCATCTCCTGAGAAGCCGCAGTGGTCTCTTCCTTCTCACCATTCTCCTCTTTAAGTTCAGCCTCAGCATCCTCTTTCCCACCAGCCTCCCTCTGAGATTCCACCTTGACCTCATCTAATCCATTTGCTTCCCCCTGGAGTTCCGCTGAAATGCCATCCTCAGCTGGTGCCTTTTCCTGCTTTCCTGCCTCGGCAGGAGGCCCCTCATTGATGGCCTTTCCAGCTGTGCCTTTGGTCTCCTCTGCAGGGGCTCCACCTCCTGACATCTCAGGGTTGTCTGCAACTGGGGAGACGGTGGTCCCATCCTCAGAGGGCTTCCCTTCCTTCTGCTCCATCTCTGGAAAGAGAAGACAAGCAGACCTGGTCATGCCCCATCCCAGCATGAGGTGAAGACCCCATCCTCAGAGAGCTCTGGTCTGGGAGTCAGGAGGTCCGTGGTTCAGTCTTGGCTCCTACCCGGATATGAGACCCAGGCCTGAAGGACAGAGAAGTGCTTGCCCAAAGCTGGGATGGTTGGGCTACATTGACATGACGTTGGATGGTGTTCACCTGATGCCCCTCTGTAGGTTCTGGCTTTGGCTTTAAAGAACATTGAATCACATAATGCCTTTTCAGTCATGTTGCCTCTTTTTGATGAAGCCACTGAGGTGGTCACAATTTTATTGTATTAGTTATTTTTTGAGAGGGGGTCTTGCTCTGTCATCCAGGCTGGAGTGCAGGAGTACAATCTCAGGTCACTGCAACCTCTGCCTCCTGGGGTCAGGTGATCCTCCAACCTCAGCCTCCTGAGTAGCTGGGACTACAGGTGCTCACTACCACACTTGGCTAATTTTTGTATTTTTTTGTAGAGAAGGGGTTTTGCCATGTTGCCCAGGCTGGTCTCGAACTCCTGAGCTCAAACAATCCACCTGCCTCGGCCTCCCAAGGTTCTGGGATTACAAGCATGAGCAGTGCCTGGTCACAATTTTATACTGGCATCCTAGAACACCTGTGGAACAATTGCTACTCTCCCCTGAGAGCCTAGGCAAGCAGAAGTATCTAGATAGAATTGAATAACACCATTTTGTTTCCATTGTATTTATTTTTACAGTTACCTTCTATTTCTGGTAAGTGATGTTGAGTTTCCATTTCCAACAGTGATACAGTGTCTTTTAAAAATACATTTACTGAATTTAAAAATAAGTTGATTCAAAGGAAGCCATTCAGGAAACTGGAATATAGGTGGTGCAGATGTAGCAAAATCATAAAGGTGGTGTATAAAAATGGCTGAAATGGCCGGGCGCGGTGGCTCAAGCCTGTAATCTCAGCACTTTGGGAGGCCGAGACGGGCAGATCACGAGGTCAGGAGGTCGAGACCATCCTGGCTAACATGCTGAAACCCTGTCTCTACTAAAAAATACAAAAAACTAGCCGGGCGAGGTGGCAGGCGCCTGTAGTCCCAGCTACTTGGGAGGCTGAGGCAGGAGAATGGCGTGAACCCGGGAGGCGGAGCTTGCAGTGAGCTGAGATCCGGCCACTGCACTCCAGCCTGGGCGACAGAGCGAGACTCTGTCTCAAAAAAAAAAAAAAAAGAAAAAGAAAAAAAAAAAAGGCTGAAATTTAGGAACCCCAGGGCCAGCTGGTCTCTGGAGCCTTGCCAGCTCTGCCAGCCTATGGTTTTTGGAAAAGGTGGACCTGGGCGAAGAAGTGTTTCCTTGAGTGAAGAATGAAGCTGTACTTTCCCTGGCTTCTGCTTGGCAACCTGACCCTCCTACTGCCCCCAGAAAGCATGCGGGCAGATCATGACATCTTAACTCGGAGTTTCCTATGTAAGTACTGTATATACCGGAGGATCTACAAAACAGGTGTGTAGGGGCCTCGGGTTAGCTCCTTCATGCCCCTGCCCTTCTTGGGGGGTGTAGTTACAAAGGAAACAATCCCCAAATAGGGCTCAGGGCATGACTCAGGCAGTAAGAAAAGTGGACACTCCTGTCACGCACTAAAAATACCCCTTGCCCTTGGCAGTACCATCTTTCTCAGTGATAGTACCGAGGGCACCTGGGTAAATGGGCAGAGGACAGGAGGCAAGAAGACGGACAGGGCTCTGTTCCCACCACCCACTTGGGTCTTACCTAGAGTCCTGGGGTTCCTGAATTCGATGCCCTCACTGTTTCCTAAAAGTAGGCTGGGATTTGTAAAGATGCTCACACTGTTCTATGATTCCTGCTAGAGCCCCCTTCCTTGTTCAGTGGCTCCAGCAACGTCTTAAAGTAAGAAAGAAGATGATACCAGGCATGGTGGCTCACGCCTGTAATCCCAGCACTTTGGGAGCCCGCGGCGGGCAGATCACAAGGTCAGGAGTTCGAGACCAGCCTGGCCAATATGGTGAAACCCCATCTCTACTAAAAATACAAAAATTAGCTGGGGGTGGTGGTGGACACCTGTAATCTCGGCTACTTGGGAGGCTGAGGCAGGAGAATCACTTGAACTCGGGAGGTGGAGGTTGTAGTGAGCCGAGTTCGCGTCACTGCATTCCTGCCTGGGTGACAGAGCGTGACTCTGTCTCAAACAAAAAAAAAAAAAAAAAAAAAGAGGGAAGTTGAGCCAGGGCGATGGATGTACATCAGCAGATATGCTGGGAGCCGGGAAGTTGTGGAACTGGCTGTGACCTGCATCTTCCAGTCCCGACTGAGACCTGAGCAAGTCCTTTTCCCTCTCTAGGCCTCAGTTTCGACTGACAATGATGGGGTTCATTTGGGTCAGGTTATCCACACTGTGTTCTGTGGAAAACTAGGGTCTCCCGTGACATGGAGGGGGTTTCCTGTGGGGTTGGGAGCAAGAGTATTCTCTGGCTAAGGTTGCTCCACAGAAAAGCCTACTCTTTACCCTCTTAGAGATACACGGTTTCAGCCAGGCGCAGTAGCTCATGCCTGTAATCTTAGCATTTTGGGCCGCCGAGGTGGGAGGAGTACTTGAGCCCAAGAGTTCAAGACCAGCCTAGGCAACATATGAAATTCTGTCTCTATAGTAAAGAAAATAAAATTAAACAAAACAAAAACAGATACACAACTTCATTAGCAATTAAGTAGATTTTAGAAATCAGATAGTCAGGAAATCTTAACCTTGCTTATACTTCATTTAACTCACTTTTCTCCAAACCTATTTGACCATGACTTTTTTCCCCCTCCCTTTGTTTTCTTTTCTTTTTGCTTTGTTTTTCCTGAGGAGCATCTACTGCCGTCTCTAGCAGCAGAAGAAAGCATGGCAAATGCTGGTCTAACACCATCCCTTCCCCTTCTGCTCTCTGCTCTTGTTTGGAAGGTGACATGGACTAGTGGTGAAAATCATTGATTCTTGTGTCTTCCTGTGACGGGATCCCAGCTGGCATGGGTTACTAATTGTGTTAACCTTGAGCAAGCTATCCATCCTCTCTGTGTTTTGATTTCTGCAGATAACAGTAGGTCCCATCCCATAGGGATGGTGGAGGATTAAGGAAGCCCATGCTTAGAAAATATTTGGAGCCAGGCGTGGTGGCACATGCCTGTGGTCCAGCTAATTGGGAGGCTGAGGCAGGAGGATCACCTGAGGCCAGAAGGTCAAGCCTGCAGTGCACTATAATGATGCCTGTGAATAGCCACTACACTCCGGCCTGGGCAACAAAGTGAGACCTCAGCTCTTAAAAAAACAAAATAAAACAGGATTCGGAGGCATGCTTGGCATGAATGAGTACTCAGCACCCATCAGCTCGTATGGTGTAGGTTGGCTGTGACCAGCCCTGGGCCAGGGCAAGGTCCTGACCCAGCCTCGAGGGCATTTATCAGTGAGTCAAGGCAGAGAGACCTGAATGCCAGTAGGATGATAACAAGCCCTTTTTATACCTCGAAGTGTGACACTATTTGGCTAAGACATAGGTAATCATCAGTCATCTTTTTTTTTTTTTAAGAGACAGGGTCTTACTCTGCTGCCTAGGCTGGAGTGCAGTGGTTCAATCATAGCTCCCTGTGACCTCGACCCCCTGGACTCAAGGGGTCTTCCCACCTCAGCCTCCCGAGGAGCTGTGACCACAGGTGTGCGTCATCACACCTGGCTAATTTTTTTTTTTTTTTTTTTTTTTTTTATAGAGATAGGGTCTCACTATGTTTCCCAGGCTGGTCTCAAACTCTTGGCCTCAAGCGATCCTCCTGCCTCGGCCTCCTAAAGTGCTGGGTTTATAGGCATGAGCCACTGAGCCTGGCAGCTCTAACCATCTTTCTTTCCGTCTACATGCTGCATACTTAGGGTGGTGGAGGGGAAGGGTAGATGCACGCACACGCACACGCACACGCACCTAGGCTATCCTGCATGTTTATCACCTCAGCTTTCCACCCTCCAGGCTTGTCACAAATAGAAAAGCAGTGAAGATGCTCAGAGTGCTGAGAAACCAGGACGCCACCACCCACCGTCAGCATTCATACCAGGATGCCACCACCCACCCCCAGCATTCATAGCCCTACTGTAGTTTACAGCTTACGCTGCAGACGCCCTGCTTTCTCTTGGTCATTTCTTGCTGTGATCCTTCAGAATAGGTTATTGGGCCCATTAGGGAGCCAATAGGAATTTGATGCTCAGGGAATTGAAGTCCCTCGACTAAAGTTATAGGACAAATGGCCTGGCCCTATCTAGAATCCAAGTGTCCCAACTTCCACTCCAGAGCTCACACCAAATATATGCTCCCACTAGCTCCTCAGCCCAGTGTCCCTCCAAAGGCCCTGGCCCAGAGTTGGGGCACCCCACCAGTTGGGAAGGGCAATCAGATTCAGCCGAGGAGTTTCTCTCTCTTTCTTCTAGGTGCACAGTAGGCCCTTCATGAAAGTTTCTCCGCCCCTCCTATCTTTCTCTACTTTCCTTCCTCCTTCCTTCCCCAGGAAGCCTCCAGACCATCCCTGTTTTGTGTCCAAAGCAGCAGTGCAGATATCTACCCCCCCTCTCTTCCTGTTTCTTCTGGCAGACCAGGAGGAAAGGGACCCAGGAGCCCAAGAACCAAGCCCCCAGTAGTATAAACACTGGATGTTCTGTGATGTGTCCGCCACCCACTGCAGCGTCCTCTGTCATCTCGTTGTCCTTCATGCCCTCCCTTGGAGAAGCCGATCTCAATTGCTTAGTCTAGGAGTGCCCAATCTTTTGGCTTCCCTAGACCACACTGGTAGAAGTAGAAGTGTCTTGGGCCACATGTAAAATATGTTAACACTAATGATAGCGGATGAGCTAAAACAAAAATTGCAAAAAAAAAAAAATCTCATAATGTTTTAAGACAGTTTATGAATTCATAGTGGGCCACATTCAAAGCCATCCTGGGCTGCAGGTAGCCCATGGGCTGGACAGGCTTGGCTTAGACAGTCTACCCCCCAACCCAGCTTGACTCTCGAGACTCCCAAGGTCCCCTCCCCTGCTCTGAGGCCTCCTCATGGATGGCCACTGGCAGTCTGCTCTGTAGGTGCCCTGGTGCAGGGCTGAGACCCCTGGCATCTAAAGAGAGTAGATATCGTGCTGGAGAGAATTAGAAAGGAGCCCGGATTTCTCCAGCTGGGGGGCCCTCCTGGGAGGCTCTGGCCCTTGGAAGGTGGGAGTGAGAATTGGCAGATGGGGAGGGGCCCTTAGAAAGAGGCCCCGGGCTTCTCCTACCTGTGGGGCTTCTGTCTGTGGCTCAGGAGCTGTCTTTCTTCCAGCTGAGCGGCCTCACTCCCAGGCTGCCTTTAAGCCCCAGTGGCCTCTAGCCCCCAGCTCTTTGGTCCCGCCTCCCCCCTTCCTCTCCCTCTTCCACCCCCCCTCCCCCCCACTTCAAGAGGCTTGGGCTGCCTGAAGAGCATTGTTTACTAGCCTGTTGGTACAACACTTTCCCTTAGACTGGGAGGCTCGGATTTCCCGTGGAAGATCTGACAGGTGGCACCTTTCAATCACGGCACGTCCCTCCCGCCCTGAGCCTGGCAGCATCCGTCCTGTGGTCACCTTTCTTCCCAATGGATTCTCCTAACCATAGGGACCTTGACAACCATCTTCAGGACCCATTTGGAGCATGGCCCTGGCCTCCACTGCTCAGCCAGAGCCCATGCGAGGCCTCCTCTGCTCCCTTCACACCCGCCCCTGCCACGTTCCTTACATAGGCCCTTTCCCTCGTCCTCAGACAAAAGCAGCTGCTTAAGGCTGGGCTAAGGAGGGGATGAGTGGGGCAGCTGCCAACACAGGGGATGTGTCTCCGGGCTCACAGCTGACTGAGAGATTTGGAGGGGGAGGGGCAGAGAGGGCAAAAGTGATGGGACAAGCTGACAGATCACTGGATGGAGCCTGGAAAATACAAAACTCCTGAGTTCTATTTTGAGCTGAAGTGACAGGTACACATTAGGCTCTGAACACATTTTTATACTAAGAAAAAATTGAGTATTTTAGCACATTTTGCTAAGAAAAAAAAACAAAACAAGCCTGGGCTCGGTGGCTCATGCCGGTAATTCCAGCACTTTGGGCGGCCGAGGCGGATGGATCACTTGAAGCCAGGAGTTCAAGAACAGCATGGCCAACAGGGTGAAACTCTGTCTCTATTAAAAATACAAAAATTAGCCAGGCGTGGTGGCGCATGCCTGTAATCTCAGCTATTTGGGAGGCTGAGGCACAAGAATCACTTGAACCTGGGAGGCAGAGGTTGCAGCAAGTCACACTGCACTCCAGCCTGGGTGACAGAGACTCCATCTCAAAAAAAGTCTTCACTTTCTTTGTGTTTTTTATGATCTAAGAAAGGCACTGCTTTTGGAGAATGGGTGCAGGGGACACTCTTACTACTACGAGGCTTGGGACCCCCCAGTCCTCCTACCCGAAGGCCCACCACTGGGCCACAGTGGCCTCCTTCCTATTCCTTAAATAAATCCATCCCTTTTCAGACTCAGGACTGGTTTTCCTTCTACTCTTTGTAAGACTGGCTCCCTCTCACTCTTCTGGACTCAGCTGAAATTTCATTCCCTCAGAGACGTTTTCCATGACCTTCAATTCCTCTCCATCATTTCAGCTGTTTCTATTGTCCTCATAATACTGTTTGTATTGTCCTCATAATACTAAATCTCAAATTACCTTATTCATTTCCTTATTATCTGTCTCTCTCACTAGGCTTTAAGCTCCATGAGGGCAGGGATTTTATCTACCATGCTTGTGGCTGTATGCCCAGAGCCTAGCAGAATTGCCTGACTCATAGTAGGTACTTGATAACTACATATTGAAGGAAATAACTAATTAACAGAAATATGACAGGAACTTGGAGGTCTTACCCGGGATGATCTGAAAGAGAGATCTTTTTGTGCATCTGCGTTTGGGTACTAGTGATTAAATAGTTCAATATTAATGGTTGCCGGCTGGCTCTAGTAATACTTGAAACCCGGCTGGGATTATAGGCATGAGCCACCATGCCCAGCGTATTTTGCTCTTTTCAATGTTTAATGACAGTAGGACAAGAGAAATGAGTTTAAACAAAAAACCAGTAAGCCAGAGAGAAGATGTGGAAGAACTCACCAGTCTTGGGCAGATACACTCTGGATGGTGCTGTTTTGAGAAAAAAGTGAAGAAGCATAGATAGAAGTGGGGAGAGCAGTCAGGAGACAAACTCAGTGACCCTGGTGCAGGATGGTGGTGACTTGGACCACAATGTCAGCCATGGAGGTGAGAAGAAGTGATGGGAAACAGTAATAGTGCAGAGAGTGATTTGTTTTCTTTTTTGTAGTGATTTTTAAAACTTTTTATTTAGAAATAATTATAGGTTCACAGGAAGTTGCATTAATAGTACAGAGAGGTCCTGTACCCCCTTTAGTAACTTCCACTAAAGGTTAAATCTCACATAACTATATTCAATATCAAAGCCAGGTAATTAACATCGGTATAATGTGTGTGTGTAGTAGTTCTATGACTTTTCTTTTTTTTTTTTTTTTGAGACAGAGTCTCACTCTGTTGCCCAGGCTGGAGTGCAGTGGCACAAACTCGGCTCACGGCAACCTCCACCTCCCGGGTTCAAGCGATTCTCCTGCCTCAGCCTCCCAAGTCACTGGAGTTACAGGTGCCTGCCACTACACCCAGCTAATTTTTTGTATTTTTAGTAGAGATGGAGTTTCACCATGTTGGCCAGGCTGGTCTCGAATTCCTACCCTCGTGATTCGCCTGCCTCAGCCTCCCAAAGTGCTGAGATTACAGGCATGAGCCACTGCGCCTGGCCAGTTCTATGACATCTTATCACCTGTGTAGATTCTTGTAACCACCACCACAATCAGGATACAGAATTATCCAGCAACACAAAGATCTCTCTTGTGCTACCCTTTATAGGTACACTTCTATCTCTCCATCAACCCTAACACTAGGCAATCAGAAATCTCTTCTCCATCTCTATAATTTTGTGATTTTGAGAATGTTACTTAAATGAAATCATACAGTATGTAACCTTTCATAAGGTCCAGTATATATTGCAAGATTCCTCTTGTAAGAACCCATCTCCTTTTCCCACACAGTTTCTTAACTTTCCATAATGTTGCCTATATTTTTTCTTTTTTGCAGGGGGATCAGAGTTTCACTCTTGTTTGCCCAGGCTGGAATGCAATGATGTGATCTTGGCTCACTGTAAGCTCTGCCTCCCAGGTTCAAGCGATTCTCCTGCCTTAGCCTCCTGCTTAGCCTCCTAGGTAGCTGGGATTACAAACATCCGCCACCACACTGGGCTACTTTTTTTTTTTGAGATGGAGTCTCCCTCTGTTGCCCAGGCTGGAGTGCAGTGGCCTGATCTCAGCTCACTGCAAGCTTCGCCTCCCGGGTTTACGCCATTCTCCTGCCTCAGCCTCCCGAGTAGCTGGGACTACAGGCACCCGCCACCTCGCCCGGCTAGGTCTTTGTATTTTTTAGTAGAGACGGGGTTTCACCATGTTAGCTAGGATGGTCTCGATCTCCTGACCTCGTGATCCCCCCCGTCTTGGCCTCCCAAAATGCTGGGATTACAGGCTTGAGCCACCGTGCCCGGCCCGGGCTGCTTTTTTTTTGTATTTTTAGTAGAGATGGGGTTTCACCATGTTGGCCAGGCTGGTCTCGAACTCCTGACCTCAGGTCATCCACCCGCCTCAGCCTTCCAAAGTGCTGGGATTACAGGCGTGAGCCACCACACCTGACCAATGTTGACTATATTTTCAAAAGCAAACCAAGGCAAGATATGTCCATCTTTACAGGAGTATCATAGCAGCATTATTGCATAATAGGCAAAAACTGGAAACAATCCAAACATCCATCAACAGGAGAATGGATAAATGAATTGTGGCATACTCATACAATCAAACACTAGACAGAATAAAACAGAAGGAATAACAGATACACACAACAATATGGAGGAAATCTTACAGGTATATTGAGCTAAAGAAGTCAGGCACAAAATAGAAAATAATTAGTAATTCCATTTACATGAAGTTCAAGAACAAGGAAAACGAATTGATGGTGATAGAGGTCAGAATAGTGGTTAACTTCAAGAGGGAGTATTGATGGGGAAGGAACACGAGATAACTTTTTGGGGTGCAGGAAGTATTTTGTATCTTGATCTGGGTGGTGGTTATACAAATGTATATATACACATATATATTTAATTAAGCTTGAGATTCGTGTATTTTATGCACTTTATGAATATTATACCTCAATCTTTAAAATTCAGGGCACAAGGTTTGACAAAGATGAGTCTTCAAAGCAGAAAGGTCAATTGTTTAAAATCGGGATGGTCTTGGACAATTAGGGAAGCATATGATGACCACACATATAAAATGTCTAGCTCACCTTTTCCAATGGGCAATGTGCCCTTGCGTCATCAATTTACATCTTGTAAATTTATTTTACTAGGAAATTGTGTGACAAATCAAGGGACTGAGTGTTGTTTCCTTCTTTTTAGTGGGGAATGAGTGAATGGTGCAGTTTGAAGAACACATTAAGTCTTGAAAGTTGAAAAGTTCACCAGTACCCTCCTTCTCCCTTACCCAAGATTAGCCCCGGTGGCAGCCGAAATTGCTTTTATTAATCTCTTTGTGGCTCAGGACCTCTGACTGTTGAAGAAAACATATTTTACACGTCTTGTCTTTCTACGAGCAGGAAGCCTATCTCGCTTATCGTTGCAACCCTAGAAGGAGCTTAGTGTGACCTACACACAGTAGTAATCGCACAACGTCCCATGGAGCACTGCTTCTCAAATTTGGTTGTACATACGAATCACCTGGGGAATTTTAAATTGTATTGATGCCTGGGTCCTACTCCCAGAGATTCTGATTTAATTGAAATGAGGTGAGTCCTGGGCACTGGGACGTTTAAAAACGTTCCAGGGATTTTAACGCGAAACAAAAACAGAATCGCTGTTTGGGGGCGTTCTTCCTTCTCCACGCCTGATTTGCGCTCAGGAGTCGGCTGTCAGGAACCGGGATGAGGTTCACTGATATCTGTCGCCACGCCTCTTCCTACAGAACCAATAAACTGAAGCGGCTCTGTGACATCCCAAGGGACTTGAATTATAAGCGGGCCGTAGACGCTCTGCACCCCGCTCAAGCCTCTATGGTACTTTGGCGTCCCCTCTAGCACTGACAAGTCGCCTTCCTCTTCGCCCGGCGCCGGCCGCTCCCTCTCTATGATCGCCGAGTTCCCGGCGCCGTCTCGTTGGTATTTAGTTCCGGAAGCGAGTTTGAATCAAAGGAGAGGCTGAACTTCCCTCCCGGAAGTAACCCACGTGCTTCCGCTGGATCCTTCTATAACGGTAACGTTATAGTTTTTGTCAGAAGTTGGGGTCTCCGTGAGCATTGTGATCCGTCCCAGGCAGTGGTGAGTGACCGATGACCTCTGAATTCAATGTGGCCCTGATTATGGCGTCGCCATTTCAGAGGTGCAGCCTTTGGGCTGCGTCCCGGTCGCCTCTGTTTAGCGTACGATCTCATTCCCAGGGCCCTGGAGGTTCAGGCTCATGGGTTAGAGCGTTCTGCCTCGGTCTTCGATCTTCTGAATAGAGGTGACCTCCAGGGACTGGGGCATCAGAGATCCGGGGCTCGATTTCCAGGCTCGCCATGGACGTCCTGTGCGACCTTGGGCGAGGCCTCAGTTTCCACATCCGTGAAATGGGGTGGTTAAGCTCACTGAGGTTAGTGGCCCGTGGTGGTCTGGCGCCGTGAGTCCTCTGTATCCTCTAGCCCCAGGGGTAGGAGAGTGAACGGCGGCGGTGGATGCTGATGGTGATGTCTGCTCCCAGGATTAGGAGGCCAGAAGGAGATACTTTCCACGGTGCTAGGCTGAGATGGATCCTCTCAGGGCCCAACAGCTGGCTGCGGAGCTGGAGGTGGAGATGATGGCCGATATGTACAACAGGTAAAGAGAGCTATGTGCTACCCTGTCTTGGAAAATAAGTCTTGGTCACCCATATCGAAGGTGAATGACTTACAACAAATTCCCTCCTGAATGTAGGGGAGCCTGAGGCCCGTGCTTACCCTCCCCATACCCACCTCCAAGGTTGATCCTAATGTAGGTGCAGTCACTAGAATGGGTTGGGCATTTAGATGGGGATGGAACTGGCAGTGCAGGAGCTAAGCAGAAAGAGAAACTCCAATCCAGGCTCTGGTTAGGTTCCAAGAAAAGCTGAGTATTTGCCTCTTGATAAATAGCTCATAGCCAGCCCATTTAGTAGTTAACATTTTAAAACCCTTTATTCTGTGTCAGGCTCTTGTTAATCTTAAAAATAATCCAGTGGGTTAATTTTATTAGTCCCATCTTAAAATGAGGAAATTGATGCTGCTAGAGGTTAAGTAACTTCCTTAGGGTCCGCAGCTGGTGGGTAACAATGCCAGAACTAGCACCTCAGTCTGGTTCTGCAACTAGTGCTCATAACTATTTGGCACATTTGGGAACAAATCCTGGCTCCACCAATCACCAGCAGTATACTTGGACATGTTACTTGCACTGTTTGACAATTGGTTTCCTCATTATGAAAAAGACATAATGATACCTACCTCATAGGGCATCATAAATATTAAATCTAAAAATATATTAAAGTCCTTAGCCTCAAGCCCAACACTTAGTAACAGTGAAATGTCTGCTATTTTTATTGGCTTAAGCTCTCTTGATTGGTTGGTTTATCCTGATGGCTATAAATTAGAAGGATTGTTAAGTGTAGACTGTGAGGTCAGATGACCTGGGTTCATATCCCAGCTCTATGTGATTCTTAGAAAATTACTGAGCCTCTGTTTGCCTTAATTTTCTCATCTGTAAAATGGGGATAAGTATCTCTTGGGGTTATTATAAGCATTGCATAACAGAATGCAGGTAAAGCACTTAGCATGATGCCTGGCACATAGCCAGTCCTTAACAAATTGTTTCTACTTAATTAGTCATATACATGGGCTCAGGCAAGTTTCCTACTTGCAAGGACCTTCCAGTGGTTGAGGTGTAAACTGAGGATTTACACTGCTTTCTTGGGGAAGGTGAAATCAATATAGCAGGGCTGGAATGGTTGAGGGTTCCTGGGATGTCACAGGATGCTGCTGACATGACCTTGCCCCTCCCTCCCTCCAGAATGACCAGTGCCTGCCACCGGAAGTGTGTGCCTCCTCACTACAAGGAAGCAGAGCTCTCCAAGGGCGAGTCTGTGTGCCTGGACCGATGTGTCTCTAAGTACTTGGACATCCATGAGCGAATGGGCAAAAAGTTGACAGAGTTGTCTATGCAGGATGAAGAGCTGATGAAGAGGGTGCAGCAGAGCTCTGGGCCTGCATGAGGTCCGTGTCAGTATACACCCTGGGGTACACCCCACCCCTTCCCACTTTAATAAAAGTGCTCTCTGTTGGGTGTCATCTGTGAAGACTGCCAGGCCTAAGCTCTCTGTTGCGAGTCTTCAAGATCCTGGAGTGGTAGCGCTCTCTCCTGGTGAAGGAGTATTTGTCACACTGGAATGTGACTGTGTGTGTATGTATGTGTGTGTATATATATATATATTAAAACAAGTTTATTGACACCTACTATGTGCAAAGCAGTGTGCGTGGCATTTGAGAGTAAAGAAAACAGACACAGCCCCTACCAGCAGAGGGAGACTAGTGTAGTGTTTAAGAGTAAGACAAGCCAGTCACAGTGGCTCACACCTGTAATCCCAGCACTTAGGGAGGCTGAAGTGGGTGGATCACTTGAGGTCAGGAGTTCAAGACCAGCCTGGCCAACATGGCAAAACCCCGTCTCTACTAAAAATACAAAAATTAGCTGGGTGTAGTGGCGGGTGCTTGTAATCCCAGCTACTCAGGAAGCTGAGGCAGGAGAACCGCTTGAACCCAGGAGGCGGAGGTTGCATGAGCCGGGATTATGCCACTGTACTCCAGCCTGGGTGACAGCGAGACTCCATCTCCAAAAAAATGTAAGACAGCTTAGGTATGCCTGCTGTCTGCCGCTTTTTGTGTGGCCCTGCACCTGTCACTTTTGTGTGCTTTAGCTTCCGGATCTGTAAAATAGGGTTAGCCCCCTGACTAATCCTGTTTTACAGATGAGGAAGCTGAGGATTTAAGAAGTAAGTTGCTTGCTGGAGGTCACACAAGCAGAGCAATAACATGGAGGCCAGACCCAACTGCTGCGTTTGCTGTATCCAGATGGGATTGTGGTTGACACCAGTGCCACTGTGACAGTGGTACCTTCAAAGTGGAGCTTCCTGGTAGAAGTGTCCGGGAAGTAACTAGATCATTGGAGTAAAGGAGATAGAATAGAGGCAGTGAGTTTGGGACTTGTGAGTGCAGGTTCAAGCCAGACTGCTTAACTTGGAGTTTCTACTGAAATTTTCTAGCAGTGTGATCTTGGGTGAGGCATTTTAACTACTCTGTGCCTCAATTACCCCATCATAAAATGGCAGTAAGTTTACCTACCTCATTAGGTAGTTGCAAAAATTAAACGTGTTAATAACCAAAGCACTTAGGAGAGTACCTAGCATACACTAAGTATGCAATAACATTAGCTTTTTTCATTGCTAAGTTTGGTGGGAGTGAAGATACCGGATGTACTGGAAAACTTCAAAGCCATTACTCATGTCTTAGGGGTAGAAAGCAATAAAGCTCCTTTCCAGGTACTGAAGTGCAGATTTTGGTCAACAGGTGGCGCTGTCTGCTCATGGTCGGCGCTGCTGTGGACAATTCCGCACATTTTACCATTTGCCTATTCTCTGCTGGCCTTGTTCTTGGAAGAGAGGACAGGTGAGGAAAATCGATGTTGTGCATGCCCTCAGGTTTAGCAAGAAACATCAAGAATTCTCTGTTAGCACATAGACGGAACATCTAGAAGGGGTGGTAGGAGCGGGGATTAGAGGTTCCAGCTGGAGGCAATGGCACTTGCAAAGGCTTTGTTGAAGTGGCGGTAAGTGTGGAGGTGGAGCATTCAGGAAAGGAAAGCTTCAGCTTCAGTGTGGCTGGAGTGCTGAGTGTGAAGAGAGGTGAAGATGAGACTTGGAGGCTGGGCAGACAGCTCCACAACAGCTTGGTGAGCTGTGATAAGGTGTTTGGATTTTCTCCTACTAAGGGCAACAGCAAACTATTGAAGAGTTTAAATCGTTCAGTGATAATGACGAGTTTGCGTTGTGGTGGCTCACGCGAGCTGCCAGCCAGGTAGACAGTGGCAGAAGATAGTCGATAAAGGACTAAAGGGTGATGAGGCAGGAAGCCAGTGAGGAGAGAAAGGGGGTGGATGATGTGAGTGACAGTAAATCATTTATTGAGTTGCTGTCGTGCGCTAAACTCTGTGCGAAATTCTTCACATGTATTATTTCAGCTAATCCATCTAACAACTCTCTAAGGCAGGTACGATTGTTCCCAGCTGAGGAAGCTGAGGCTCTCAAAAGCTAGTAACTTGCCTAAGGTTGTGCAGCATGCAAGTCATCCAGCCAGGATTCTAACTTAGACACCAGAGACCACTTTTAACCCCTGCCCTAGGACAGGGGGAAATATGTGAGATATGTGTCGAGTTTCATATTTCATTCAACAATATTGTTGGCCTGCGACATGCGAAGAGCTGTGGAAAGTGCTCAAAGTGAATTAGATCCCTATGAGCAAGTGGGACGGGGGTGGAGTGGACAGTAAGAGAGTTGGAACACACATAAAAGGGTATAAGAAATAACAATTAGGCCGGCCAGGGGTGGTGGCTCACATCTTTAATCCCAGCACTTTGGGAGGCCGAGGTGGGCGGATCAGTTGAAGCCAGGAGTTTGAGACCAGCCCGGCCGACATGGTATAACCCTATCTCTACTAAAAATACAAAAATTAGCTGAACTGGTGGTGCACGCCCGTAATCCCAGCTACTTGGGAGGCTGAGGCATGAGAATCCCTTGAACCTGGGAGGCAGAGGAGGTTACAGTGAACCGAGATTGCACCACTGCACTCCAGCCTGGGAGACAGTGGGACCCTGTCTCAAAAAAAGAAAACAAAACAAAACAATGAAGTAGGTACTTTCTGCCATAGGGAGGAGTCATAAACTGCTATAATAAATAATTAATAAGATAATAAACGGGTGTATTTTTGCTTATCCATTTTAAAAATCAGAAAATGTCTCAAAAAATGAGGGTGTTGGCTTCTTTTGAAAATTTGGGCCGGAAGTGGTGGCTCGTGTGTGTAATCCCACCACTTTGGGAGACTGAGGCAGGTGGAAGGTGGATCGCCTGAGGTCAGGAGTTCGAGACCAGCCTGACCAACATGGCGAAACCCCGTCTCTACTAAAAATACAAAAATTAGCTGGGCTGGTGGTGCGCATCTGTAATCCCAGCTACTCAGGAGGCTGAGGCATGAGAATCACTTCAGCCCAGGAGGCAGGGGTTACAGTGAACCGAGATTGCACCACTGCACTCCAGCCTGGGAGACAGTAAGACCCTGTCTCAAAAGAAAAAGAAAAAGAAAATTTGGAAGATCTGACAACAATTGACCTGCATTCCTGCTTGGCATCAGCCTGATGGAGGGTGGGCAGAGGCTCAGTTGTCTGCCAAACCTCCCCCGACCGATGTCTTCCCTCCCTGTCATCATCTGCTTGACCTGTAGGCATTCAGTGTGTGCCTTCTGCTCTGGGTGCCCAGATAAATCGGATGCTATATGAGAAAACATTCTGTACATGTCTTGCAGTAGGCAGCCTCAAAGATTGCTGGGGCCTCCAATGATCCCCCCTTCCTGGTATTCATGCCTGTGTATAATCCTCTCCAATGAGTGTGTACTAGACCTAGATACGTGCTTCTAATAAGCAGAACACAGCAAGGGTAATGGGGTGCTACTTTTAAGGTTAAATTACAAGAGTGTAAAGTCTGTCTTGTTTGTTTCCCTCTCTTGATCTTCCTCTCATTCTCTCTCTCCCTCTCTCTCACTCTCTCACTGTCTTGTTCTTTCCTCTTGTTTACTCTGATGAAGCAAGCTAGCAAGCACCCATGTTGTGAGCTAAGCTGTGAAGAGGCCCATGTGGTGGTAAGGAACCGAGGGCAGCCTCCAGCCAGCAAGGAACTGAGTCACTCACCATATGGGTGAGCTTGGAGGCAAATCCTTCCCCACTTGAGCTTTCAGATGACTGCAGCCCTGGCTGACGCTTTGCAGGCTTGCGAGAGACCCTGAGACAGAACACTCAGCTAAGCTATATCCTATCTCCTGACCTAGACAAACTGAGATAATACATGTAGTTTTAAGCCACTGTGTTTTGGGATAATTTGTTACTCAGCAGTAGATAACCGATGCATATACCGTCTACATAACTGTTTCAGTTGTCTGAGACTATATTTAGTCATTTTACACCTACATCAAGAATATGCCAGGCACCATTCTAGGTACTTGGAATACATCAATTAACAGAAGAGGTAAAGAGGCCGGGCACAGGGCTCACATCTGCAATTCCAGCATTTTGGGAGGCCAAGATGGGAGGAATGCTTAAGCCCAGGAGTTGAGACCAACCTGGGCACAAGCGTGAGACACTGTCTCAAGAAGAAAATTAGTTGGGCATAGTGGCATGTGCCTCTGGTGCCAGCTGCTCAGGAGGCTGAGGTGGGAAGATCGCTTGAGCCCAGGAGTTTGAAGCTGCAGTGAGCCATGGTCACAAAACTGTACTCCAGCTTGAGCAACAGAACAAGACCCTGTCTCCAAAAAAAAAAAAAAAAAAAAAAAAAAAAAAGGTAAAGGTCCTTGATTCTTGCCCTCTTGGAACTTGTATTCTAGAGGGGGATGGTTTTTCATAGTAGAAGTCTGTGTTGGCAGCGCTGTTTGAAGCTCCTTTAGCATCTGGGGAAAAGGTTCTTCTTTCAGATCTTAGGCCTCTTGGAAAATCTGACAGAAGTCACAGCCTATCTCCTGAATGCACATAGAATTTTGCATGCAATTTTAGAGATTTACTTTTTTTTCTTTTTTTTTTTTTTTTTTTAGACAGTCTTCCTCTGTCACCCAGGCTGGAGTACAGTGATGTGATCTTGGCTCACCACATCCTCCGCCTCCCAGGTTCAAGCAATTCTCCTGTCCCAGCCTCCCAAGTAGCTGGTATTACAGGCACCTGCCACTGTGCCCGGCTAATTTTTGTATTTTCAGTAGAGAGGGGGTTTCACGTTGTTGGTCAGGCTGGTCTCAAATTCCTGACCTCAGGTGATCCACCTGCCTCGGCCTCCCAAAGTGCAGGGATCACAAGCGGGAACCACTGTGCCCAGCCACAGTTTAGAGATTTTCATAAGAGCTCTTGTGGGCTGACCTGAGAGGAGTCTTGTGACAAGCATTGTTTTAGGTGCTGGGGCAAAGAAGATAGAAAATCTAAACCAGTTGTGGCCAGATACGGTGGCTCACGCCTGTCATCCCAGCACTTTGGAAGGCCGAGGCAGGAGGATCGCTTGAGGCCAGGAGTTTGAGGTCAGCCTGGGCAGCACAGTGAGACACTCATCTCTACCCGCCCCCCAAAAAAGAGATGTTCAGCAGGGTGTGTAAAGGAATGTGTCCCGTTGTCTTGGTGCTCAGGGAAACTGCCCTCCAGAAAGTAATAGGTGAGTGGGATTTGAAGGATGGTTAGGAATTTGTCAGGCAGGAGGCATGGTGGGTGGTGGGTTCTGTGTTACGTGGTGAGAGGAGAGTGGTGAGGAAGGTGGACACAGGCCCTTGCCCTCTGAACTGTTGGAGGAACAAATGTATGATGAGTTTTATCAAAGGGAAACTCAGATGTTACATAGGTTACATTGCAAAAGGATTTATTGCTGGAGTCAGTCAAGTTACTACAAGAGGTCAGGCACTTAAAGGAAATGACCATTAAGATCTGAAGAGTTGCCTGGGCACAGTGGCTCACGCTTGTAATCCCAGCACTTTGGGAGGCCGAGGAGGGTGGTCATTTGAGGCCAGGAGTTCGAGACCACTGGCCAACATGGTGAAAACCCACCTCCACTAAAAATACAAAAATTAGCTGGGCGTGATGGGGGGTGCCTATATTCTCAGCTATTCGGGACGTTGAGGCAGAATAATTGCTTGAACCCAGGAGGCGGAGGTTGCAGTGAGCTGAGATAGATTGCACCATTGCACTCCAGCCTGGCAACAGAGCGAGACTCTGTCTCAAAAACAAACAAACAAACAAACAAAAGATCTGAAGGATTAGTTGGCTAGGCTAGTGCAGAGAATGTTCCAGGCCCAGGAAGAACTTGAGGTAGGAGAGAGCATGGAGTATTAATGGGTGTGAAGGAGGTTACCATGGCAAAAACACAGAAGGCAGACCCAGATGGCACAGGACTCAGGGGCCATCACTGGGAGTTTGTGCATTTCCCCAAGGGTCACAGGAAGCCTTTCAAGGGATGTGGCCTGATCAAATCTGCATCTCGAGTAGTCCATTCCGATGTGCTGGTGGGGTCATGTGTGGGTGGTAGGATTGGGAAGACCAGGTTAGAGGGTTGCAGGAGTCCAGGCCTGAGCTGATGGTGATCTGGGCTTGGGGGACAGTAGTGGCTGGAGATGACAAGTCTTTACGTGGTAGGACCCACAAGCTCGCTGATAGGCTGGATGTGGAGAGTGAGGCGGGGAGAAAGCCTGGGATGACTTGAGTTTCATGTCTTAAGCCACTGGGTGGAAGAGGGTGGTGCTTTTATGATACGGGCAACAATGGAGGCAAGGCAAGTTAGGGAGGAGGAAGGTCAGTTTCGGTCATTCGAGATTATTGCATACTCTTTATTGTCTCAGAAGATCCAATGTAATCAATCAGCTGGTTACCTTTCCAGCTGGCACCTCACACCACAGGCCCTGGATCCTATGTGTTTTGTTCACACCATCCCTCTTTTAGCTCTCGGAATGTCTCTGCATCCTCCTGTTGTAAGATTTTTCATTTGCTGTTTACTCCTCTGGAGGGTTGATAAATTCTACTGATTCTGACATGGAACATTCTTAGCACAAGCCTCACCCTGAAAGATTCCTCCCTGAGCCCCAGTCTAGATGAAATCCCCTTCTCTAAGCAGATGTTCTCATGGCGCCATGTCTCTCCTCCATGGTGCTTCCTGTAGATGACGTAACACTTGATTTGTCTGTGACTCTCTCCCACTGGGCTCTGTGTTCTCTGAGGATAGGGTCTGTGTCTTATTCACCATTGAATCCCTAGTGCCTGACACATGCAAAGGTTGTTGTTGTTGTTGTTGTTTTAATTGAGATATAATTCACACACCATACAATTCACTCTTTTAAAGAATACAATTTAGGCCGGGCGCAGTAGCTCAAGCCTGTAATCCCAGCACTTTGGGACGCCGAGACGGGTGGATCACGAGGTCAGGAGATCGAGACCATCCTGGCTAACCCGGTGAAACCCCGTCTCTACTAAAAAATACAAAAAACTAGCCGGGCGAGGTGGCGGGCGCCTGTAGTCCCAGCTACTCAGGAGGCTGAGGCAGGAGAATGGCATAAACCCGGACGCAGAGCTTGCAGTGAGCTGAGATCCGGCCACTGCACTCCAGCCTGAGGGACAGAGCGAGACTCCACCTCAAAAAAAAAAAAAAAAAAAAAAAAAAAGAACACAATTTAGGCCGGGAGCAGTGGCTCACACCTGTAATCCTAGCACTTTGGGAGACCAAGGTGGGTGGAGCACTTGAGTCCAGGAGTTCAAAATCAGCCTGGGCAACATAGCAAAATTCCATCTCTACTAAAAATACAAACATTATCCAGGCATGGTAGCACATTCCTGTAGTCCCAGGTACTCGGGAGGCTGAGGCAGGAGGATTGCTTGAGCCTGGGAGGCGGAGGTTGCAGTGAGCTGAGATCTTGCCACTGCACTCCACCCTGGGTGACAGAGCGAGACCTTGTCTCAAAAAAAAAAAAAAAAATAGAATAAAGTATACAATTCAGCCTGTTGTATATTCACAAAGTTTTACAATGATCACCATTATCTAATTGTACAACATTTTCATCACCCCAAGAAGAAACCCCATACCATTAGCAGTCATTCCGCATTTCCCATTGTCTCCCCTCTCCAGTCTCTGGCAACCACTAATCTACTTTCTGTCTCTACGGATTTGCCTATTCTGGGCATTTCATATAAATGCAGTCATACAACGTGTGGTCTTTTATGTCTGGTTTCTTTCACTTAGCATAACGTTATCAAGGTTCATCCATGTTGTAGCATGTATCAGTACTTCCTTTTTATGGCCAAATAATATGACATCGTATGGGTATACCACATTTTGTTTCTCCATTCATCAGTTGATGGAGTACTGGGATGTTTGCACTTTTTAGCTCTAATGAATAATACAGCTATAAACACTTGTGTACACATTTTTGTGTTAACAGATATTCTCAGTGCTCTTGGGTGAGTGGAATTGCTGGGCTATAGTGGTAACTCTATGTTTAACTATTTGAGGACCTGCCAGACTGTTTTCCGAAATGGCTGTACCATTTTAGTTACATTCCTCATGCAGATTTTTTTTTTTCTTTTTTGAGACGGAGTCTTGCTCTGTTGCTCAGGCTAGAGTGCAATGGCGCGATCTTGGCTCACTGCAACCTCTGTCTCCTGGGTTCAAGTGATTCTCCTGCCCCAGCCTCCTGAGTAGCTGGGATTACAGGCACCTGTCACCACACCCAGCTAATTTTTTGTATTTTTAGTAGAGATGGGGTTTCACCATGTTGGCCAGGCTGGTCTCAAACTCCTGACCTCAGGTGATCCACTCGCCTTGGCCTCCCAGAGTGCTGGGATTGCAGGCGTGAGCCACTGCGCCTGGCCCAAAGATTTATAATAACTATTTGTTAGGCTAAATAATTCATTACATACTGAATTGAATTGGATACTTTTATTTTGAGCATTTAACAGACTGGAAGAATGAGGCTCATGAGATGGAGTGATTTGGACAAAATCGCACAAATAATCACCTGCAGGGCCAGGATTTAGACCCACCCTGTCTCAGTGTTCTTGTCCACTAAGCTGTGAAGCAGCCACTAGCCAGGAGCCCACATGACAGCAAATGTGATAATGCTGTTATACGTAACCTATGAGTACTGTCAGGAGAACAGAGTTGAGGAAGGAATTCATTTTGAGGGCAGGGGAGAAGGTTGATAAATCCTATTGATTCAGATTTGGAATCTTTCTGGTCTCTTTCCTCTTCTCTGTTTTTTATTATTTTATTTATTTATTTAAAGACAAAGTCTTGCTCTGTTGCCCGGGATGGAGTGCATTGGCGTGATCTCAGCTCACTGCAACCTCCGCCCCCCAGGCTCAAGTGATTCTCCCACCTCAGCCTCCTGAGTAGCTGGGATGACAGGCATACACCACCACTCCTGGCTATTTTGTTTGTTTGTTTTGTACTTTTTGTAGAGACAGGGTTTTGCCATGTTGCCCAGGCTGGCCTTGAACTCCTGGGCTCAAGAGATCTGCCCGCATTGGCCTCCCAAAGTGTTGGGATTATAGACTTGAGTCACCATGCCCGACCTATTTTTTATTATTTTAAATGTGAATCATTTTTGTTTGCTTGTTTCTTCTTTTTCTTTGTTTTTTCTTTATTTCTTCTAAAAACAAAACAAAACAGGATCCATGTGCAGAATGTGCAGGTTTGCCACATATGTATACGTGTGCCATGGTGGTTTGCTGCACCTATTGTCCCATCCTCTAAGTTCCCTCCGCTCAGCCCCCACCCTCTACTCCTCAACAGGCCCTGGTGTGTGAGGTGCCCCTCTCTGTGTCCATATGTTTTCAATGTTCAACTCCCACTTATGAGTGAGAACATGCAGTTTTCTATTCCTGTGTTTTTGGTTTTCTGTTCCTGTGTTAGCCTGCTGAGGATGATGGCTTCCAGCTTCATCCATGTACCTGCAAAGAACACGATCTCATTCCTTTTTCCTTTTTTTTATTTTTATTTTTATTTTTTTGAGACAGAGTTTCGCTCTTTTTGCCCAGGCTGGAGTGCAATGGCACCATCTCTGCTCACCGCAACCTCTGCCTCCCAGATTCAAGTGATTCTCCTGCCTCAGCCTCCTGAGTAGCTGGGATTACAGGCATATACTGCCACACCTGGATAATTTTGTATTTTTAGTAGAGATGGGGTTTCTCCGTGTTGGTGAGGCTGGTCTCAAACATCCGACCTCAGGTGATCCGCCCTCCTCCGCCTCCCAAAGTGCTAAGATTATAGGCATGAACCACCATGCCTGGTCTCATTCCTTTTCATGGCTGCAAAATGTGATTATGGTGGTCTCCTACTGCTTTAAGGTTTCTGTCCTTTCCAATATATCCTCCATTAATTAAACACAAAAACCTGATGATAACTCTCGCCTTCATTAAAAACAAACAAAACCGGCCGGGCGTGGTGGCTCACACCTGTAATCCCAGCACTTTGGGAGACCAAGACGGGCGGATCACGAGGTCAGGAGATCGAGGCCATCCTGGCTAACCCGGTGAACCCCCGTCTCTACTAAAAAATACAAAAATCTAGTCGGGTGAGGTGGCGGGCGCCTGCAGTCCCAGCTACACGGGAGGCTGAGACTGGAGAATGGCATAAACCCAGGAGGCGGAGCTTGCAGTGAGCTGAGATCTGGCCACTGCACTCCAGCCTGGGTGACAGAGCGAGACTCTGCCTCAGGAAAAAAATAAAATAGAAAAGAAAAGAAAAAAAAAAAAAAAATCAGCCTGGGGGTGGTGCGTGCCTGTAATCCCAGCTACTTGGGAGGCTGAGGCATGAGAATTGCTTGAACCTTGGGGGTAGACGTTGCAGTGAGCTGAGATTGTGCCACTGTACTCCAAACTGGGCAACAGAGCTGGAATCTGTCAAAAAAAAAAAAAAAAAAAGAAATGAAGGAAATCTGTCATTCCCACAAGAAGGGATAGCAGGTATAAAGACTGGGAGGTGTGAAACCGGCTGGCTGACTCTTCATCGCACATATGCTGAGTGCCCCTTAGGTGCGGGTGCTGTTCTGGGTGCTGGGATACACAGCAGTGGATGAACACACCAAATGAGGCCTGTGTCCTCATGCAGCAGGCAGTCCAACCCCTTGGAAACGTGGGTTGGGATGAGGTAGAGCAAGTGTTCAGCCATGGGGGTCCATGGACCACTAGAGTCTCATGGAAAGGGCCCATGAAAATCTTGAAATGTGAATGTCAATGAGTGTGTGTGTGTCCATGTTCACACAAGCATTTTTGTTGAGAGTAGATCAATAACATCTTTATTCTTTTTTTGTTTGTTTGTTTTGAGACGGGGTCTCTGTCACCCAGGCTCAAGTGCAGTGGTGAGATTTTGGCTCACTGCAGCCTCGACCTGCCGGGCTCAGGGATCATCCTACCTCAGCCTCCCCAGTAGCTGAGACTACAGGCACAAACCACCATGCTCAGCTAAATTTTTTGTAGAAATAGGGGTCTCACTATGTTGACCAGGTGGGTCTTGAACTCCTGGGCTCAAGTGATCCTCCTGCCTCAGCCTCCCAAAATGCTGGGATTACAGGCATGAGCCACTGCCACCGTGCCCACTGTCTTTTGTATTCTCAAAGGGATCCATGACCCTCCTAGCTTAGAAAGTTGACTCTAGGGCCCCCTGTGCAGAGCTGAGGAGTTTGACGTTGATCTGGACGTTCTGGGAGGCAGTACTGCATTTTAAGAAGTTAAACCGTCAGAGCCTGATGTGTGCTTTGGCCAGTGAGAACTCCTTGTGCCTTTCCCACCGCTAAGCCTTTGCTCTTGCCGTTCTCCTTCTGGGAGGGGCCGTACTTGAATGCTGGGCCGACCTGACTCTGCATCCTACCTCTAACCTTGCTCCAGCTGCAAGCCTACAGTTTTCTCCCTCTGTGAAAAGCTATGAGGTTCAAGTGAGACCGTGATGTCTTGAGGAATTAATAACAATATTTTTATTTTGGAAAGTGTTCTGTCTATGGTAGCCATTAGTTCCTCTCTTGGCTTGGTGGCTCATCTGTTCAGGGGTTCCCTTTTATCAGAGGCCTTCTTGGAGCTTTCTGTAGTCACTCTTGTTTTGTTTTTGAGACAGAGTCTCACTCTGTCACCTAGGCTGGAGTGCAGTGGCATGATCTTGGCTCACTGCAGCCTCCATCTCTCCAGGTCTAGTGATCCTCCCATCTCAGCCTGCTGGGTAGCTGAGACTGCAGGTGCGTGCCACCATGCCTGGCTATTTTTTTTTTTTTTTCTTTTTTGTAGAGATGGGATTTCATCATGTTGTCCAGGTTGTTCTGGAACTCCTGAACTCAAGCGATCCTCCTGCCTTGGCCTCCCAAAGTGCTGGAATTACAGGCATGAGCCACCGCACCTGGCCACCACTATCACTTTTTTTTTTTTAATTTTAATTTTAAGTTCTGGGGTACATGTGCAGAATGTGCAGGCTTGTTACATAGGTAAATGTGTGCCATGGTGGTTTATTGCATCTATCAACCCATCACCTAGGTATTAAGCCCAGCATGCATTAGCAGCACTCTTAACACACAATTAAACTCACATGTAATGAGATTACTTCTCATTACTCCACACCATAGTAGTCTATTTTACAGATGAGGAAACTGAGGCTCAGGGAGGCTGAGAGATTTACCTGGAGTCAATCAATTATTGATCTGGAAGCGTCTGATCACCAGGTCTTCTGAAATAATGACAGCAGCAACAATTAACATTATGCTTACTATGCCAAATGCTATGCTCAGCATTTTACCTGCATCACAATCCTGATTGCTTTGGCCAGTTAGATAGGTTCCATTTTAACCCAATTTAGGGAGGAGGAAGCAGAGGCTCAGAGAGGTAACTTGCCCTAGGTACCCAGGGTAGTCAGTTGAAAAGTCAAGACTCAGACCTCGATCTGACTAACTCCAAAGAAACCCGTGCCATTCTGCCTCTGGGAAAACACTGCTCCCAGCTGCACAGTTCAAAACCGCACCCAAGCCAGCCCTGAATAGCGGTCAGTCGGCTTCAGCCGAATCGCACTTTGTTTTGAACAACGATACAGAGGGCGCTGCCTGACGTCAGTCTGGGGACTTGGGGGAGAAGATGGGGGTCCAGGGTGGAAGTGTAGGTGCTGGGGCTATGCCAGAGGGAGAGTGTCCGGGACCAGCGGGCGAGTCACGTGCGCGTGAAACTCGACCTAAGGGGAGGGGAAGGGAAGGGAGCCCCCGCCCCCACCTCGGGGCGCAGCTCTGGACGCGTGTAAATACAACTATTAACTCCGCAGATCCAGTTCTTCCAAGCCCGGCTTCGCAGACCTCTGGCCCCCGGCGGGTTCCCAGTTCCCCCGCTTCTTCCGAGGGGACAGCGGAGGCGAGGCCACCGGGCTGTCAGGCTGAAGCTCCGTGGCAGCCGGGTCCCGCACGCAGAGAAGACCCCAGCGCGGGCGCGGCTCACGGCTGGGCCAGCGGGACTCCGGACGCGCCGCGAAAGCGTTGCACTCCCCGAGGCGTCCGCTGCTGCTGGCTGCTCATTTGCCGGTGACCGGAGGTGAGCAGCGTGGGCAGGGAGGGGGCGCGCGTAGGGTCTCCGTCTGTGCGTCCGCTGAAAGACACCCAGGCCGGCTCCCGCCGACACTGCCAGGCTCCCCAAGGAGAGCCCGTTACTTGCGCCCGTGGTCCCGCGGCACAGTGTCCAGTCTCGCCAAGCAGGTCCTTCCCTTTTCTTTTCTCTGACCCCTCCGACTCTTCTTTTCCTCCCAGGCCCCCGCTCGCTGCACTTCCTCTGCTTAGAGCTGCGCGTTTGCCAGAGTTCCAGCGGACCTTCGGGAGCGCTTGAACCCAAAGCCCCATTTCACAGATGAGAATACCGAGACCCCCTGGAAGAAGTGACTGGTGCTTCCTCCCCTCGCTCTGGGTCTTTCTTGCCCTTCTCCTCTCCGCTTTCCTGGGTCTCACCCGGGTTGTAGCTCCCCGCCCCCGCGCCGCCCGCGTTCGCTATCCTCCCGCCGAGGCTGCAGCGGCCGTGGCGGGGGGAGCTGGGGCTCCTTCCCTCCCTCTGGTAAACACACCCGCCCGCCAGCCCATCCGCCACCGCTGCCCTTATAAAGTCAGCAGCCGCCAGACTTCCTGCCGAAGTCCGAGCCCCCTCCCAGGGCTGGAGGGGGGAGGTGGGTTCCAAGGTGCAAAGCCTGGTGCCCCGCGCCCTGCGGAGTGAGTGAGGGGCGCGCAGGGGAGGAGGGGACTGGGGAGAGCCCGTCCTGGGGCTCCCTCCACGTGGCAGCTGTTGGCTTGGCCGGAGAGACTCTAGGGTCGTGGGTCGCCTGATACGGAAAGGGGGAAAGCTTGTTGTCGCCCGGCCCCAGAGGGGAGGAGAGGTCTTGGAGGGGCAACTGGAAGATAGGGTCGTAGGGTAGCCTTGAACTTGCCCTTCTTCCTGCAACTTCTGGGGGTCTTTCCTGGCGCGGGAATCCGGACATGGGCCAGCGGTGCTTCAGAGCGCGCTCTGCCTCTTGCTGCCCTCTGGGGGCTTGGGCAAATGCGGTCTTGCTCCCCAGCAGCCCGGCCCTGCGCGCCCTGGCCTGGGTGGGAGAACGCGGCAGCCTGCCAGGAAGCTGCAGCGCGCAGACGGGACCTTCCTTGTTTCCGATAGTGGCCCAGCGGGAGCCTCGTGCCGCGTGCACCCCTGGCACTGCTAGTGTGCGCGGAGCCAGCTCCGTGGCACCGGCTGGGAAACCTAGGGCTCTATGGGGCCTCCATGAGGGGCTCCTCGAGGGCTGGCCCGAGAGGTCTCGGGTGCCACCATGATGCAGGACCCCTCCCTGGGGCCACTGGGGGGCCCTTCACCCAGCGCTCTGTTTCTGTGCAGGCTCGCGGCCAGCATGGCCCCCACGCTGCAACAGGCGTACCGGAGGCGCTGGTGGATGGCCTGTACGGCTGTGCTGGAGAACCTCTTCTTCTCTGCTGTGCTCCTGGGCTGGGGCTCTCTGCTGATCATGCTGAAGAACGAGGGCTTCTATTCCAGCATGTGCCCAGGTATGCCTGAAAATGGGCTGGGTGGGTTCTGGGGAGGGATGGCGAAGGGGTAGGTGGAAGCCGGAGAAGGTTAGGTGGCCAGGTGGGTCAGGTTAGGTGCAGAAAGCAGGGTATGCAGTTGGACAGCCTCACTTCTCGACCTCTTTAAACTTCAGGGGAAGAATGGGTGGCACTCTGCCCACTGTATCTCATTTATCCAATCCAGTGGTCACTGAATGCCAGGTGTCCTGCTGGGCATCCAGACCCTGGGACTAATAGGCAGAGTCCTAAGCCTCTGACAGCCCCAGGCCTAGAGCTCTTTGAAGGAGAAGTGCTGGGAGAGGAATTTCTTAATAAGCCTATCATAAGACAAGGGAGAACTGTACAAAGTGGAGTATGAATGTAAAGGGCCCCACATTCTTCCCTTTTCAGGGCCTGGGAGTCCCCAGGTTTTCACATTACTGATTTGGACAAAGTTACATAGCCTTATTTCCTCTAGGAGGGCATTGTGGGGGGGCTCTGGTTTCCACTTCAATCACCTTGTGTGAGTGGCCCAGAACCTGGGAGTGGGAATTCTAACACTCTTTGGGAGCAGTAACTACAGCCATAGGCTGTCTGCAGCTGCCTTGGGGCAGGGAGTTACCCCTGCTGGTGTCTGGGACTTGTCTCTGATGGGTGTCTTCCTATTCTGGGAAGGGGAGAGCTGTGCTGACAAGCGCTGCCTAAGGAGCTGGGTGGAAATGGAATTTGGCTCTCCTCTCTGTTTATCCCCTTTCCACAACCTCCGTGTTATGGAGTAAGCTTGGAAGGAAGGTTAGCTTGGATTTGAATCCCAGCTTCCATCACTTTTATCAGTTGGTGACTTTGGTGAGTTCCTTAAACACTGAGCTTCAGTTGCCTGGTCTTCAGAACGGGGATAATAATATCGATTCCATGGGACTGCTGTGAGAGTCTGCAGTGCTTAATAAATGTTAGTGTCTTTCTGGTTGCTCCTTGCAGCACAGCACCTGATGTGACTATGGGAGAAAACCGATTCCTTGAGGGTTGGAGATGGGGAGGCCTTGATCACTGCTCTGAGCAGCAGCTGCTCCACCGCAGGATCTGCCCCATCCAGCCATGGTTATCTGTAAAGATGCAACAGGTGGCACCGAGAGATGGCGACTCTCCCATGCCTCCTGGCCCCAATTATGGGGTGATAGGGGCTGGAGGAGGTGGGGTTGGCAGCCAGGCTGGGATGGCTGTGTGGTTCAGGAAGAAGAGGCCTGAGATGAAATGATACACATAGCAGGGTGGCTGCAAGAACCAAGTGGGAGGGCTATTAGGGACCCACATGACATCTAAGTCCCCTGTGAGTTTATCCTGGAAATAGGAGAGACCCTGCCTGCCCTTGATACCTGCCACTGCCCCCCATGTTACTTCTTTTGTTTTCTTTTTTGAGACAAAGTCTCACTCTGTCACCCAGGCTGGAGTGCATTGGCATGATCTTAGTTCACTGCAACCTTCTCCTCCTGGGTTCAAGCGAGCTCGTCTGGCTAATTTTTGTGTTTTTAGTAGAGATGGGCTTTCACCATGTTGTCCTGGCTGGTCTCGACCTCCTGACCTCAAGTGATCCGCCCAGCTCAGCCTCCCACAGTGCTGGGATTATTATAGACATGAGCCACCACGCTTGGCCTACCCCTTGTGTAACTTCTTCCTGCCTTCTCCACCTGGTGCTGGTGGTGTTTCTTTAAAATCAACTTTCTTGAAGATTACATCATACATCTGACAAATTTATATGCCTCAGTACCCACCACACAGTATTTAGAATCCCCTAAAACTCCTGCTTCTCTTTTGAGGGCTCATCCCTCCACCTGCACTTTTAAATATGTAAAATATGTAAAACAGCTTTATTAAGACATAATTTCCATGCCTTACAAGTCACCCATTTCAAATATATAATTTAACGGTTTTAGTGTGTTCAGAATAGTGCAACCATCACCAGAGTCCATTTCAGAACAGTTTCTTTATCCTCAAAAGTAACTCTGTACCGATTAGCAGTACTCACACCTCTCACCCCCACCACCCCTCAAAGCATTAGGCAACCACTCATCTATTTCCTGTCATAGCTTTGCCTGTGATAAAAGTTCGATTTACCTATTCTGAACATTTAATTTAAATGGAATCTTGTAATATGTAGCCTTTTGTGATTGGCTTTTTTCACTTGGCATAATGTTTTCAAGGTTCATTCTTGTAGCATGTATCAGGACTTCTTTTTATTGCTCAATAATACTCCATTGTATGGATCAACCAGCATTTTATTGTCAGTTGATGGACATCTGGGTTGTTTTCACGTTTTGGCTATTACGAATAATGGTCTGGCTGGGTGTGGTGGCTCATCTGTAATCCACACTCATTTCAAGGCCAAGGCAGGAGGATCCCTTGAGGCCAGGAGTTTGAATCTGCAGTGAGCTATGATTGCACCACTACACTCCAGCCTGGGCCACAGAGTGAGACCCAAATGTTCTTCTGGATTTTTTTTTTGAGACAGGGTCTCGCTCTGACCCAGGCTGGAGTGCAGCGGCGCAATCACAATTCACTGCAACTTCAACCTCCTGGGCTCAAATGATCCTCCCACCTCAGCCTCCAGAAGAGTTGGGACTACAGGCCCACATCACCACATCCAGCTAATTTTAAATTTGTTTTGTAGAGACTGGGTCATGCTATGTTGCCGAGACTGGTCTCGAACTCCTGGGCTCAAGTGATCCTCCCTCCTGGGCCTCCCAAAGTGTTGGGATTATAGGCTTGAGCCACCGCACCTGGCCCTTGTTCAAGTTTTTAATGTCAACGTATTCTTTCATTTTTCTTAGGTATTGCTGGTCAGTTGTAAAGGTAACTATGTTTAACATTTTGAGGAGCTGCCAAATTGTTTTCCAAAGTGGCTACACTATTTCACATTCTTAAAAAAAAAATTTTTTTTTTTTTTTGAGATGGAGTTTCTCTCTTGTTGCCCAGGCTGGAGTGCAATGGCACTATCTCAGCTCACGGCAACCTTCGCCTCTTGGGTTCAAGCGATTCTCCTGCCTCAGCCTCCTGAGTAGCTGGAATTACAGGCGCCCGCCACCATGCCCAGCTAATTTTTGTGTTTTTGGTAGAGACGGGGTTTCACTATGTTGTCCAGGCTGGTCTCGAAATCCTGACCTCAGGTGATCCACCCCACCTCGGCCTCCCAAAGTGCTGGGATTACAGGCGTGAGCCACTGGGCCTGGCCTCCTTTAACATTTTTTAAATTTAATTTTAATTTTTTAATTTTTAATTTCTCATATATGTATTTTTAAGACTAGCCAAGCGAAGCAGAGGGAGTGGAGAAGGAACTGATTTTGATTGATTAGGTGTAAACACCACTGCAGTGAGACCAGCCTGTTTTACATTCCTGTTAGCAGCGATGAGTGTTCCACTTTCTTTGTAGCCTCAACAATGTGTGTCGTTGCCCATCTTTTTGTATTTTGTATTTTTTTTTTTTTTTTTGAGACAGAGTCTCACTCTGTCGCCCAGGCTGGAATGCAATGGCACGATCTCAGCTCACTGCAACCTCTCCGCCTCCCGGGTTCAAGCAATTCTCCCATCTCAGCCTCCTGAGTAGATGGGATTATAGGCGTCCACCACCACGCCTGGCTAATTTTTTGTATTTTCAGTAGAGATGGGGTTTCACCATGTTGGCCAGGCTGGTTTTGAACTCCTGACTTCAAGTGATCTGCCCACCTCAGCCTCCCAAAGTGCTAGGATTACAGGCGTGAGCCACTGCGCCCGGCCTGCCCATTTTTGTTTTTTTTTTTTTTTTTAATCATAGCCATCCTAGTGGATGTAAAGGGTTTTTTTGTGATTTTGATTTGTGTTTCCCTGCTGACCAATGATGCTGAGCATCTTTTCATGTGCTTATTGGCTTTTGGTATATCTTTGGAGAAAGGTCTATTCAGATCCTTTGCCCACTTTAAAATTAGGTTATCTTTCTATTACTGAGATGTAAGAGTTCTTTATATTCTAGATACAAGTCTTCTATATATGATTTGCAAAAATTTTTCTTCCATTGCTGGGTTGTCTTTCAGTTTCTTTTGGTGTCCTTTAGTGCACAACAGTTTTTTATTTTTATTTATTTTTATTTTTAAATTTTATTTATTTATTTATTTTATAAATAATTTTTATTTATTTATTTATTTATTTATTTATTTATTTATAACAGACGGAGTCTCGCTCTGTTGCCCAGGCTGGAGCACAGTGGCCTGATCTCAGCTCACTGCAAGCTCTGCCTCCCGAGTTCCAGCCATTCTCCTGCCTCAGCCTACCGAGTAGCTGGGGCTACAGGCGCCCGCCACCTCACTTGGCTAGTTTTTTGTATTTTTTAGTAGAGACGGGGTTTCACCATGTTAGCCAGGATGGTCTCGATCTCCTGACCTTGTGATCCGCCCGTCTTGGCCTCCCAAAGTGCTGGGATTACAGGCTTGAGCCACCGTGCCCGGCCCACAACAGTTTTTAACATTGAAGTCCAATTTCCTATTTTTCTCTTTTGCCACTTGTGTTTTGGTGTCATGTTTAAGGAACTATTGCCTAATCTCAGGTCACAAAGATTTACACCTGTGTTTTCTTTCTTTCTTTCTTTTTTTTTTTTTTTGAGACGGAATCTCGTTCTGTCGCCCAGGCTGGAGTGTAGTGGCGTAATCTTGGCTCACTGCTGCCTCTGCCTCCTGGATTCAAGCAGTTCTCCTGCCTCAGCCTCCTGAGTAGCTGGGACTACAGACGCCCATCACCACGCCCGGCTAATTTTTGTGTTTTTAGTAGAGACAGGGTTTCACCATATTGACCAGGATGGTCTCAATCTCCTGACCTCGTGATCCACCTGCCTTGGCCTCCCAAAGTGCTGGGATTACAGGTGTGAGCCACCACACCCGGCCTGTGATTTCGTAGAGTTTGGTAGTTTTAACTCTTATAGTTAGATCCTTGATCCATTTTGAGTTGATTTTGTATGTAGTGTGAGATATCCACCGGGTGTTGTAAATTGCCCAGAAGTGGGTATGCTTCTAAATCTGGCTGTTAGGGATTACTAGAGGTGACCACAGTGAATTCTTCTCTTTTTCTCAGAATTAATTTCTTTTCTTTTCTTTTCTCTTTTGACAGAGTCTCTGTCACCCAGGCTGGAGTGCAATGGCTTCATCTTGGCTCAGTGCAACCTCTGCCTGCTGGGTTCAAGCAGTTCTCCTGCCTCAGACTCCTGAGTAGCTGGTGTTACAGGCATGTACCACCATGCTTGGCTAATTTTTGTATTTTTAGTAAAGACGCAGTTTCACCAGTTGGCCAGGCTTTTCTGAAACTCCCGGCCTCAAGTGATCCATCCGCCTCTACCTCCCAAAGTGCTGGGATTACAGGTGGGAGCCACCGTGCCCAGTCCTTTTCTCAGAATTTATTTGTTGTTTTTTTTGTTTTGTTTTCTTTTTGAGATGGGGTCTCACTCTGTCAGCCAGTCAGGAGTGCAGTGGTGCGATCATTGCTGCAGCCTCGAACTTCTGTACCCATGTGATCGTCCCACCTCAGCCTCCTGAGTAGCTAGGATTACAGGCGTGTGCTTCCACACCTGGCTAATTTTTTTAATTTTCCAGGACTTATTTGTCCATTCTTGCAAAGTGGGGTACAACATGCCTCTCTCTACCTACCTCTCTTCCCTTCAAGGGGCGCCAGCCTAAATCCTTGAGGCTGTCGGGCTGACTGCGGGTGCTGTTCCCTGATCGGCCTCAGTCATTCTGCATGATCAAAAGTGTCTGCTTTCTGTTTCTTGGAACTTTATTCACTTTGGGTGTCAGTCTTCCTCTATAGTGTCCCAAGAACATAGACCAGGAATCTGTGTTGCTATAGTGTGTGGAAAGAGGCAGGCTTCCAACTCCGCTATGTGCTGTTGGGTGATTGAAGCCAGTTACTTAATTTTCTTTTTCTTTCTTTCTTTCTTTCTTTTCTTACCTCGCTCTGTTGCCCACGCTGGAGTGTAGTGGTGCGATCTCACCCCACTGCAACCTCCGCCTCCCAGGTTCAAGCAATTCTCCTGCCTCAGACTCCCGAGTAGCTGGGACTACAGGGGCATACCACCACACCTGGCTAATTTTTGTAATTTTAGTAGAAATGGTGTTTCACCATATTGGTCAGGCTGGTCTCGACCTCCTGACATCAGGTAATCCACCTGCCTTGACCTTCTAAAGTGCTGGGATTACAGGCGTGAGCCACCGCACCGGCACTTAATTTTCTTAATACCTCAATTACCCCATATGGTAAAATGGGGCCAATAATCCCTACCTTATAGCGCTGTTGTGAAAATGAAATGAGGGTAAGCAGATAACATTTCAGACTACGGATGGGATTGTTACTACGTTCTGGACCTGGCTTTGCTCTTATTTGCATATAACCTTATCTTCTCTGGATCTCCATTCTTTCCAAGTCTATAAAACAAAGTAGACAATTGTCAACCTTTCTCCCAAAGAACAGTGATGTAAGGATCAAATGATGTCATTTAACAAAAATATAAAGAGTTCAACAAATGAGAAACTCATTATTATTATTACAACTATTATTATTTTAGAGATAGGGTCTTGTTCTCTTACCCAGGCTGGAGTCCAGTGGTACAAACATGGCTCAGTGCATCTTCAGCCTCCTGGATACAAGTGATCCTTAGGTCTCATCCCCCTAAGTAGCTGGAACCACAGGCATGTACCACCATGCACGGCTAATTTTTTATTTTTTATTTTTATTTTTTGAGACAGTCTTACTTCGTCGCCCAGGCTGGAGTGCAGCAGCGTAATCACTGCTCACTGTAACCTCCGCCTCTCAGGTTCAAGTGATTCTCCTGCCTCAACCTCCCGAGTAGCTGGGATTACAGGCCTGTGTCACCATGCCCGGCTAATTTTTTTGTAGTTTTGGTAGAGACGGGATTTCATCATGTTGCCCAGGCTGGTCTTGAACTCCTGGCTTCAAGTGATCCACCTGTCTTGGCCTCCTAAAGTGCTGGGATTACAGATGTGAGGCACTGTGCCTGGCCTGGAACTCATTATTGAAGCATTCACTAGTATTGGCTTTGGGGTTACCTGGTTGCATCCTCTGACCTACTTATAAGGGTATCACAGCTAACGGAGCCTCTGTTTCTCAGAATTTAGGCAGAAGCCGTTCGATTTATCACAAACTACTCTATATCCAGCATAAGTGTCCAAATAAAACAGTTGCTAAAGTTCTTTAGGCATTTACTATTTGTTAGTTAGATATTTAGTTCTCACTACAAATCTGCGATACAGATATTATTATTATTAACCCCATTTTATAGAAGAGAAACCTGAAGCTCAGAGATACCAAGTAACTTGTGCGAGGTCACACAGCTAGTATATAAAGGGTGGAGTAAAGATTCAGTTTCACATTGGACTCCAGAACCTTTCTACTGGGACTCATGGGAATAGTGTGGATGTCCCCGACCTCCAATGGCCCAGGGCTCTCCTGGAGGAATCCAGCCATAGACGAGAAACCAGCGAGAGCCCAATCCTAAGATTTTTGTTGTTGTTGTTTGTTTGTTTTTGAGACATGGTCTCACTCGGTCACCAGGCTGGAGTGCAGTGGCATCATCAATGCTCACTGCAACCTTGACCTCCCAGGCTCAAGCAATCCTCCACCTCTGCCTCCTGAGTAGCTTGGACTACAGGTGCACACCACCACACCCGGCTAATTTTTAAATTTTATTTGATTAATTAATTATTATTATTTTTTGAGACAGGGTATCACTTTGTCACCCAAGCTGGAGTGCAGTGGTGTGGTCTCAGCTCATTGCGGCCTTCACCTCCCAGGTTCAAGTGATCCTCCCACCTCAGCCTCTGGAGTAGCAGGGACTACAGGTGTGCACCACGATGCTCAGCTCATGTTTTTATTTTTTGTATGGATGGGGTCTCGCTGTGTGCCAGGGTTAGTCTCAAACTCCTGAACTCAAGCGATCCTCCTGTCTTGGCCTCCCAAAGTGCTGGGATTACAGGCATGAACCACCACACCCAACCCCTAAGGTGTTTTTGCTGAATGTGACTATGTCTGAGGCAGGAAAGGGAAGGAAGCATCATGGGGTTAGGAAAGGAAGGGTAAGCAGGGAGACAAAGAAAATGGGATCATTTTGTGAGTGTTCGCTGTGTGTGTATGTGTGACAGTTCTCAGAGCCAGCCTCTCAGGTGATTGAGACCACTGTCCCCGTTTCCCAGATGAGATAATGGAGCCTCAGAGAGTTTCTGCAGCACAGCTAGTGGAATTAGAATTTGAACCTGGCGCTTCCAGACTCCAGATGCTTCACAACCATCCCATTTTCCAGTGTTTCCTAGACCTAGTCATTTGCAGTTCACTTTCATGATTTTACCATTTCTATGTGCCACAGCTACTGTTATTTACTAATAATTCCTTTTGAATCAGTCTACTTAAAAAAATAGTTTCATTCTAACGTGTAGTATTCTTGGAATATTGAGTTTGCTGTTACCCACCCCCACACATTATACATATACATATGTGTTTCTCGTACATATATACATCGTTTTTTGTTATTTTTATTTTGTTATTTTACTTTTTTATGTTATTTTATTGATTTTATGTTATTTTGTTTTATTTTTTTTGTTGTTGTTAGTTAGTTTTTTTAGATGGAGTCTCTCTCTGTAGCCCAGGCTGGAGTGCAGTGGTGTGATCTCAGCTCACTGGAACCTCCTCCGCCTCCCAGGTTCAAGTGATTCTCCTGCCTCAGCCTCTGGAGTAGCTGGGATTATAGGCACCCACCACCACACCCGGCTAATGTTTACATTTTTAGTAGAGACAGGGTTTCACCATGTTGGCCAGCTGGGTCTTGAACTCCTGATCTCAAGTGATCCACCTGCCTTGGCTTCCCAAAGTGCTGGGATTACAGGTGTGAGCCACTGTACCTGGCCAATGTATGTGTTAAATAAACATTCAAATAACAAATAACCATGAAACCTCAAAAACTGCTCCATGTTACTTCCTGAACCCATCTGGAGTGCCTACACACTGCATACCACATATTGGGAAACACTGCTTTCCCTGGCTCCGAAGCCCAGCTTAATCACCGGCCCATCCTATGCTTTGCTTTATTTGTCTATAAACGTTGGGGTGGGGGGTTGATGCCAAAGACCTTTTTTTTTTTTTGAGATGGAGTCTCCCTCTGTCGCTCAGGCTGGAGTGCAGTGGTGTGATCTCAGCTCACTGCAAGCTCCGCCTCCCGGGTTCACACCATTCTTCTGCCTCAGCCTCCTGAGTAGCTGGAACTACAGGTGCCTGCCGCCACACCCGGTTAATTTTTTTTTTGTATTTTTTAGTAGAGACGGGGTTTCACCGTGTTAGCCAGGATGGTCTCGATCTCCTGACCTTGTGATCCGCCCACCTCGGCCTCCCAAAGTGCTGGGATTACAGGCGTGAGCCACCGCACCCGGCCCTGCCGAAGACCTTTTCTGTTGTCATTAACATGGACACAACTCTAAGAGGTCTTGGCATCTTGGGCTGGCTCCCCTCTTAGTTCAGAATCTGGATTTTATCCAACTACTCAGAGTGATCAAGCCTTATGAATGAACTCATTGGTGAAACTCATAAAAGGCTGATCGATAAAACAGGAATGAATGTATGAATTGACACTAAGTCATTAGCAGTTAATGGGACTGGATTCTCCTTTAGTGGAAAAGCACATGGTCGTTTCTGGCACTGACGTGTGCTTGAGAAACTTACTAAGCAAACTGGCGCATGTAACACAGAGGCCCTTTGGTGCGGTGGAAAACTGTTGACTTTGGAGTTTATCTTGAGTTTGAATCTGAGCCTGCCTGTTAAAAGCTGGGTAACTGAATTGCTTTGCATCTTGGATCCTTACCATTTAGAAAATGGTGACCATTGTACTCACCTTTTAGGGTTGTTGCAAGGTTTAAATGGGATTCTCTATAGAAAATACTAGCACGAAGTAGGTGTCAGTTTGCATGCTAGTGGGATTGTTTGTGAGGGAAATTGTCATTTGATTATCAAACACTTAGGAGCAGGAACAGTGTCTAATTCAGGGACTGCAAATGGAAATGCCAGTTGGGGCCAGGCATTTGCTAATAATTGGGTAAAGCAGGGCAGGTGTAGGATAGCAAATGTATGGGAATTAAAAGAGAGGTGAGGACGTGTATGACCTTGAGAAGGCAAGCCCTGGCAAAAAGGGATGGCCTCCACTCAGCTACAGTCATGCCCAGATCTTCTAACTTTTTAAAGAGAAGTCAAAAATCTGGATTTTTATGTGATAACTCCTGAATTTAAACTGGCACCCAATTATAATTTACAACACTATAAGGATGGATCAACATTGCCAACCAAGCAAAACATGAGTGGGGGCCGTTGCTGGTCACTGGTGTGCAGCTTCTGGTCTAAATCATCTTTGCATTTCTTCTTACTTTACACATTGTCCCAACACAGTGCTGGTGTGTAGTAAGTGGGTGTAGAATGAATAAACCAATGCAGTTAACCTGTAGAGAGGCTGGGGACAGTTGCTCATGTCTCTAATCCCAGCACTTTGGGAGGCCCAGGCGGGCAGATCACTTGGGCCCAGGAGTTCGAGACTAGCCTGGGCAATATGGCAAAACCCCGTCTCTAGAAAAAAATACAAAAACTAGCCAGATGTGGTGGTGTGCACCTGTAGACACACCTACTCAGGAGGCTGAGGTGGGGGTATCACTTGAGCTTGGGAGGTCAAGGCTACAGTGAGCTTGGAAGTCAAAGGTGCTGTGAGCTGTAATTGCACCATTGCACTCCAGTCTGGGTGACAGAGTGAGACCCTGTCTCAAAAAAAAAAAAAAAACACCTGTAGAGAAATGAACAGTGATCACAAAGATCACTAAATTATAGGGCTAGCCTGATCCCCAAAGGCTGTGTGGTCCAACCCCCTAAGTGCTTCCTGCAGGTGTCTGAGCACTTTCCCCACCTCCTTGGCAGCTGGTACTAAAGACTCTTTGTTGTCCAGGACAGTTCCTTCCCTGGTTGGTCAACACTCAGGATTTGCCAAGCCTTTGTGTTCTTCCTTATGTTAACACACAGATCCCTTTACCCTTACTCTTCTGCCGTCTGCATGCCCTTTGGATACGTAAAGTCAGGTTGTTTTCACCACTGAGGGCAGATGTTCTATACCACCCCCTAGTATCCAGGCATATCACATTCCCTTTTCCCCTTGTTGGTTTTTTTGTTTGTTTTCTTTTCCTTTCTTTCTTTCTTTTTTTTTTTTTTGAGACAGGGCCTTGCTCTGTCACCCAGGCTGGAGTGCAATGGTGTGATCACGGCTCACTGCAGCCTTGACCTCCCGGGCTCAAGCAATCCTCCCACCTCAGCCTCCCGGGTAGCTGGAACTACAGACATGCATCATCATGCTCGGCTAATTTTTAAAATATGTTTTGTAAAGACAAGGTTTCCCAGTGTTGCTCAGGCTGGTCTTGAACTCCTGGGCTCAAGAGATGCACCCACCTTGGCCTCCCAAAGTCCTGGGATTACAGGTGTGAGCTACTGCACCTGGCCTGGTTTGTTCTTTTAGTAGCACCTGTCACTAGAGCTGAGAACTTCCTGTCTCATGCAGTGTGGATGCCCAGCTCCTAGAGTTATGTGCTTACCACATGACCCACCAGGAGGGTCAGCTACCCCTTCGTCAGATCCTTCAGGAGCACTTTCTCTGGGCCAGGCACTGTGCAAAGCTCTTTGTTTACTGTCTCCAGTTTAATCTTCCTAAGGAGGTCGTGGGTTAGGCATTCTTTGCTCCAGTTTGCAGACAAGGAGGAAGTTACTTGGTCAAGGGGCACAGCTAGTAAGGCTGGTGGTGGGAATTCAGACCCTGGTCTGTCTGCCTGCCCTAGGTGTACCCAGAGTTTGCCCTTGGCAATGCTGCCAAGTGACAAATTGGAGGCCTAGGGGCAGCCACCTCATGACTCACTGAGCATTGAGTAAAGCAAAGCAACCCTTTATCTCCTATCACTAGCTTTTCTCCTTAACTTGTCACAACTCCGAGTTGGCAGTTTACCGTTAAGGACAAGTCCTCCAGGTGGACTTCTAGAGGGGACTGGAGGGCAGTGACCGGTCCTCGTTCTGTACCTCAGCTTCATCACCTGGGGAATGGGATACTTTATTAACTGACTCATGGAGCTGTTACGTTTAGAACAGTGCCTGAAACACAGTTAAGTGCTCAGTAAGTATTAGTAATTATTTTTCAGACTATCATTTATCGGGAAAGCGTCCTCTTAAGTTTTAGTGAATTCTTTCTAAATGTCTTTTATTTTTTTTATTTAGAGATGGGGTTTTACCGTGTTGCCCAGGCTGGTCTCAAACTTGTAGGCTCAAGCGATCTGCCTGTCTCAGCCTCCCAAAGTGGTGGGATTACAGGCATGCACTACCGCGCCTGGCCATTTTAATGAATTCTTGTTATAGCCATTAGAGCACCACTCACTGCCTTTGCCTCTAGATATGGGGGCACTTCTTGTTGGGGGTCCACAACCCCCTAAGCTTGGACACTGAGTGCATATTACAACTTGGTAGATACTTTTATGTCCAGTATTTCATTTGAGCTAGTTGAAGCCTCAGGCTGTGTGTGTACTAGACTCTCCCAGGGTCAGGTACTAACTGCTGCCGTTTCTGGAGCAGCCCCGTCAGAGGAGATGTGACTCTAGGGTACCCCTAAAGGCACCTGGCATGGGATTTGAAAGCAGGCCCCCTGACTGCAGGCTGCTGTCTCCTGTGCCCAGCTGTTCCTGTTGTCATGTGCTGAGCCCTCCCTTTCCCCTCCTCAGCTGAGAACAGCACCAACAGCACCCAGGATGAGCAGCGCAGGTGGCCGGGCTGTGACCGGCAGGACGAGATGCTCAACCTGGGCTTCACCATCGGTTCCTTCGTGCTCAGCGCCACCACCCTGCCACTGGGGATCCTCATGGACCGCTTTGGCCCCCGACCCGTGCGGCTAGTTGGCAGGTGAGGTGGCGGGGCTATGGGGAACTGGAGGACAGGGACCGTGCTGCAGGGGAGGGGGAGGGGAGGCGCTCACAGGCCAACCCCTTGCCCTTCCCTATGTCTCCACAGTGCCTGCTTCGCTGCGTCCTGCACCCTCATGGCCCTGGCCTCCCGGGACGTGGAAGGTGAGCTGTCTGTCCTCTTGTCGCTCCACAAGAAAAGAATGGGTGGGATGAAGGTGGATGTGTACCCCAGCTCCTGCCCTTGACTTCCCACAGCTCCCCAAATGCCCTCATCTGCCGCTTTCCCCTTTCCAGTTCTGTCTCCATTGATATTCCTGGCGCTGTCCCTGAATGGCTTTGGTGGCATCTGCCTAACGTTCACTTCACTCACGGTGAGTGTTCCAGGCCTGGCCTGGTCGCAGAATTCCCCCGAGTTTGGTGAGGGCAGAGTGAGTGGGCTGGGGGAGGGGCCTGTGGACGCAGATCACTACATCAAGTGCGTGTGTGGAGAAACTGCAGGGTGGCTGCAAAGGGCAGGTGTGAGGCTGTGCGTGTGTGGATGAGGCTGTGTGTCAGGCTGTATGTTAATGTGTGTGTCTGTGTGTACAGAGCCCATGAATGTCTATGGAGCTCTGTTCTAGGTCCTGATTGACTACAGCACAATCAGGACTGACCATGTCATTCTCCCCGCTGGAGGTTACATTTCGGGAGTGAGGGGCACAGATAACCCAATAAACAAGTAAACTAATTATGTCAGTAGTCATGGGTGCTGGGAAGAAAATAAAACTGGGTAACACGATCGTGAGGGGGAGGGAGCAGCTTGAGACAGCGTGTGCACGCTTGCCATGCCGTGGGAGAGTGGGTGTGTGACCCTGTCCCTGTGAAAGCCATGAGTTGGTAGGTGTGTTTGTGAGTGTACCAGGTTGAACCATATGAAATTGTCGACACTTCGTCATGCACGTGGCTTGACCTATTACATGTGGTGAGTTGTGTATGTGTGTTGTTCTAAGTGTGTTTATTTATGTGAGTGTGTAAACGCGTTAAAGGCTTAGGAGTGTCGGGAGGGTGGAGGGGAAGGTACCTGGCCGGGCTGGCTCGGACTGTTTATCTCTGAGAAGGGCTGCCTGACTGGGTGGTTTTGGCTGAATTTCACCTCGCCCCAGCATCCGCCTTTAATTCCAACCGGGGGCGTTTCACAACTCTCAAGGAAGGAAGCGGATCCCTTTCTCCCCGCCCCTCAGCGCAGCCCCTTCTCCCTGCTGTGCAACTTGGCCCAGGGTCCTAAATCCCTTCTCTCCGGGGCTTGGCCTCAGACCCTCCGTGGCGGCCCGGTGGGGCTTGACCAGCGGCTCCTCCCCGCTATATCCCCGCCTCCTGTAACTTCCAGCCAATGGCAGGGTCCGGCGCCGGCGCCGCCCCTCAGCCGCTCTCCGCTCCCTCCGGCCGGCCCCGCCCCCTGGGCCGCTGCGCTTGGCCTAGACTTGGACCCGCACGTCCGGTGCTGCGTCCTGCGGGCCCAGCTGCTGTTGCCACGCGCGCTGCAAGGCCGCCAGCCCGGGGTTAGCCGGCCGGCCTCGCTCTACCCACGGTTCTGGGCGGAGACGGCGTTTGTGGCCCCTTGGAGGGGAGAGGGCCCTGCCCTCTCCAGGCCTGGCACCCTTCCCTGGCGTCCTTGGCAGCGGTGCCTCACAGATGCAGGGTGCAGGAAAACCTCTGCCTGAGTGGGTAGAGGTTTTCCCTGAGCCAGCCACTTCGGTGGGAGGGGGAAGGAGAATTTAGTTATCTTCTGTGTTTAAACACTTTTTTTTTTTTTTTTTTTTTGAAGCAGTCTCGCTGTGTGGCCCAGGCTGGAGTTCTGTGGCGCGATCTCGGCTCACTGCAACCTCCGCCTCCCAGGTTCAAGCAATTCTCCTGCCTCAGCCTCCCCAGTAGCTGGGACTACAGGCGTACGCCGCCACGCCCGGCTAATTTTTTTGTATTTTAGTAGAGACGGGGTTTCACCATGTTGCTCAGGCTGGTTGCGAACTCCTGAGCTCAGGCAATCCACCCGCCTCGGCCTCCCAAAGTGCTGGGATTACAGACGTGAGCTACCGCGCCCAGCCTAAACGCCTTCTTTACCAGAGCTATTGAGGCCTCCTTCAGAGTCTCAGTTTCGCCCTCTGTGAAGTGGGGTTAGGCTTTGTACGAATCCTAAGGTCCTTCTCAGCTGTGGGATCTAGTGACTCCGGGAGGACGGTGGGGCCAGAGGAGGGTGTGTGCGAAGGGCATCCTGACTTTGCCTTCCCCTGCCCTGAGGGCTTGGCTGAGGCAGGTGAGCGGAACACATGATCAATTAAATTCTCTCCTGGTGGGGGTTCTGACCCTGCTGTGCGTCAGAGTCACCTCCTCTGGAGACTTGGTCTGCCCTGCCTCCCTTCCCTCCCTTATTTCCACCCTCACCTCCCAGGACGTGATTTGTCCTGATTAAGCAGAAACTGGGCTAGGATACCAACCGAGAGGGTTAAGAGGCACCGCCTATTACCGGGACACAGCCATGGTCACAGCCTTGGGTTAGGGCTGGGACAGTCTAACAATGGGGAGAAAGCCATTAATGTGCTCGGTGAACTTGAGTACACTTTTCCTCCCCGGGTGTCAATTTTCTAATCTAAAATGGGTTGGATAAGATCACTGTTTCTTTATTTTCTTTTTTTTGGTGGGTGGGGACATAGTCTCCCTGTGTCACCCAGGCTAGAGTGCAGTGGAGTGATCTCAGCTCACTGCAACCTCCACCTCCTAGGTTCAAGCGATTCTCCTGCCTCAGCCTCCCGAGTAGCTGGGATTACAGGCGCCTGCCACCATGCCCAGCTAATTTTTGTATTTTTGGTAGAGATGAGGTTGCACCATGTTGTCCAGGCTGATCTTGAACTGCTGACCTCAGGCTTCCCGCCAGCTTCCCAAAGTGCTGGGATTACACGCGTGAGCCACTGCGCCCAGCCCGGATCAGTGTTTCTTAAGCACCTATTCCCTGCGTTGTTCAGAGGTGTTACGTACCAAACTTGGGAAATCTGGGATTAAACACAATTAACAAAATGTCTCTCTGAGGGGTGTCTGGGAGCCTTTTTGAAGCTAAAGTGCACTGTGAGTGTGTAGGCAGGGGGCAGAGTACAGTTTCTCACATTGATTTTTCTGTTTGTTTTGCCTTGGGGCTTTTCTGCTGCGTCTCCCGGGGCTGTTGTATGGAGCAGGGCTGGGAACGCTGGGCGAGGGTCAGAGTGTCCCCACCTCATGGGTGCTGCTTTCCCCCCTCAGTTGCCCAACATGTTTGGGAACCTGCGCTCCACGTTAATGGCCCTCATGATTGGCTCTTATGCTTCCTCTGCCATCACATTCCCAGGAATCAAGGTATGGAGCTGCTTGGGGGGCCAATGAGGCCACCTGGGGTTTTTTTTTTTTTGTCTTGACACAAGAACTGGGTGGGGCTGAGTGAGCAGCAGCTAGTGCTGACCCACGGGTCTGACTTCTGCACTCTCCTTTCTCTGTCATCATCCCAGTGCAGGCCTTCCCCCTCTCTCCTGGGCCAAGGCAAGCTTTCTCAGCTGATCTCCCTGCCTGATTCTTTTTCTCTGTAATCTGTCACTCACATGACTTCCAGAAGGATCCCAGATGGGGAGCTGGCCCACACACTGCTGAAAAACCTTCAGTGGTTTAGCTTCACCTACAGAATCAAGTCTAGCCCCTTCACATGCATTCAAGGTCCCTGACTGGCTGGCTTTATTCAGCCTTTGGGGCCACATTTTTCCACACCTTCCAGAGAGGCTGGGTGGTTTGGTCCAAGGTCACAAAGTGAGTTTATGCCAGGCTGGATCCTGGACAGGTCAACCTGGTGTACCTGGAAGCCAGGAGACCAAAGTTTTAGCTCAGTGCAACTGGGGGCCCCTATTTCCTCTGTGAAATATCAAAGCACCCTTTGACTGAGCCATGCCATGCTCCTCAACCTCCATTGTGGGCAGTACCAAACTGCATACCGTTTTGCACTTTACAAAGAGTACCAAAGAAGAAGGCACTTGTGCTCAGTGTCTCCAAAGGAGTTTGAGAGAGCGCATGGGTAGGGGGCCATCAGTTGTTCTGGTGGGCAGGCACGGAGGGTGGGCAGTTCTCCCTTCTTTTCAATTGAAGTAGTGTTTGAGGAGCCAGATCTTACCTCCACACATTTGGGTGTGTGGCCCTTTGAAGCTCTGTCCTGCCCCTTAGGGAGGAAGAGGCCCCAAGGTCCAAGACTGCAGAGAAAAAGGCTTGAGCGGGAGCCTAAGGGGAGAGCAGACATTAGTCATCCTGGTCACATGGCATGGGGAGGACAAGAAGACAGACGGTCTTCTCTGTGCACCAGCTTCTTCCATGAGAGGGGCTGGCGCAGTTGCACAGAATCTCATTCAAATGAGAACTTACCTGCCCTGGGGTTGAGAGCCCTTAGGCAGAGCACTTGCACCTCCCTCTCCCCGACCCCCCAGTGGTTGCACTGGGAGCACCTGGGAAAGGTGAGATAAGGCCGAGCTTGAGCAGTCTGAGTTTGCCTTTTCCCCCGGGGAACGTGCCAGGAAGGGGCAGGATAAACAAAGTTAGGCCCGGTAAACCTAGAGTTCTAAGTTTCCTTTGTACATACTATGAAATGGACATTTTTGTGTGAACATGAACATGAATGTTTGTGGAGTCATAGGCAAAAATGTATGTATCTTTTTAAGATAATGGAAATTTCAGAGACATTTTGAGCCAGTGGCCAGCAACCTCAGGCTTTGTGGAGACTACTTCATAGCTTTCTAGGGGAGCTCAAGTGAAAAAGAAAGAGGAATGATGGGTCTTCTCTAAACTTCTGAGTCTGACTCTAAACTTCTGGTCTTGGTTTCCTCATCTGCAAATTGGGCACAAGGACAAGGGGAGAAGAAACCTTCTTTAAGGCCTCTGAGGCCTGGGATCTACCTTGGTGGGGTCTGGGGCCAGGCAGTCTCCCCCACGGGCCTGCCCCCTCCTCTCACAGCTGATCTACGATGCCGGTGTGGCCTTCGTGGTCATCATGTTCACCTGGTCTGGCCTGGCCTGCCTTATCTTTCTGAACTGCGCCCTCAACTGGCCCATCGAAGCCTTTCCCGCCCCTGAGGAAGTCAATTACACGTGAGTGACTGGAGTGGGCGGAGACTCTCCCTGGGGCAGAGAGGGTGGTCAGGGGTGTGGTGATATGATAGATGGAATTAACTTGGGATTCAGAGAGACCTCGGCTTGGACCTCTGCTTGGCAAATCGCTTGAGCCCTCCAAGCTCTGCATTCTCATCTGTACTGTGAGCCTGTTCCTACCTACCCACAGGTCGCTTTTGTTTGTCTTTTTAGAGGGAGTGTCTTGCTCTGTCACTCAGGCTGGAGGGCAGTGTCTTGGTCCTGGTTCACTGCAGCCTGAAACTGCTGGGCTCAAGCGAACCTCTCCCTCTGCCTCCCGAGGTGCTGGGGTTACAGGCACATACCACCATGCCCAGTTAATTTTTTTATTTTTTGTAGAGACGGGGCTTACTGTGTTACCCAGGTTGGTTTTGAACTCCTGGACTTAAGTGATCGTCCTCACTTGGCCTCCCAAAGTGCCAGATTACAGGCGTGAGCCACTGTGCCCAGCCTCCCATGGGTGTTTTTAAGTGATAGAGTTGGTACATAACAGGTGGTCAAAACACGGTAACTATTTATTTATTTATTTATTTCTGAGACAGAGTCTCACTCTGTCACCCAGGCTGGAGTGCAGTGGTGTGATCTCAGTGAACTGCAACCTCTGTCTCCTGAGTTCAAGCGATTCTCCTGCTTCAGCCTCCTGAATAGCTAGGATTACAGGCACGCGCCACCACACCTGACTAATTTTTGTATTTTTTAGTAGAGACAGCGTTTCACCATGTTGGCCAGGCTGGTGTTGAACTCCTGGCCTCAAGTGATCTGCCTGGCTCGGCCTCCCAAAGTGCTGGGATTACAGGTGTGAGCCACCATGCCCAGCCTATGGTAACTATTTATGTGAGTGCAAAAGTAATTATGGTTTTTGCCATTAAAAGTAATGGGCCAGTTGCAGTGGCTGATGCCTGTAATCCCAGCACCTTGGGAGGCCAAGGAGGGCGGATCACCTGAGGTGGGAAGTTCTAGACCAGCCTGACCAACATGGAGAAACACCATCTCTACTAAAAATACAAAATTAGCTGGGTGGTGCATGCCTATAATCCCAGCTAGTCGGGAGGCTGAGGCAGGAGACTCGCTTGAACCCTAGAGGCTGAGGTTGCAGTGAGCTGAGATCACATCATTGCACTCCAGCCTGGGCGACAAGAGCAAAACCTCCATCTCAAAAAAAAAAAAAAAGTAATGACAAAATATTGTTTTCATCCTTTCTGGGTTTGGAGATCAGAGTAGGAGGTACCTCAGCAATAGCACCTGATGCCATGTAGTCCCAAAAAGAGGGACATGAAAGAATCAAGCACTCTGCCTTTTGTGGGGCCACCTGAACGCCAACTTTTTCCAGCCCCCTATCAGTGCAGCCGAGGCAAGAGGTGATGCTCCCCACCAAGCACATAAGGTGACATTACAGAGCTGACAGTTACGCCAGGCACTGTACTTAGCCCCTATCCCATCCTCAAACAGCTGTATGATGTAGATTTGGTATTAACTCCATTAACAAAAGCGCAGGGAACAAAGTGACTTTCCAAAGGTCATGCCATTCAAAGGAGGGTGAATCTTAGGTTGGACACAGGCTGTCTGACTTTGGAGTCTGAGGTCTTAATGCCGCCTCTGCCATAGGAACAGCCCAAGTGAAAAACAGCTGATCCACTCTTCATTTACTTGGCATCTGTGCTATGGTCCCTGAGCCAAGCTCTGAGCATCACAACCAGGAGCTCTGCATTAGGGAGCTTGCAAGCACATCAGTGCCGGGTAAAGGGGTGCTGGACACCGCTGGGACGGCGGCCGAGCACTAGGCTGTTGAAGGTGGGCTCTGTGTGACTGGTTCCCCTACACTCTGGCCTGGCTGCCTGCAGGAAGAAGATCAAGCTGAGTGGGCTGGCCCTGGACCACAAGGTGACAGGCGACCGCTTCTACACCCATGTGACCACGGTGGGCCAGAGGCTGAGCCAGAAGGCCCCCAGCCTGGAGGACGGGTCGGATGCCTTCATGTCGTCCCAGGATGTTCGGGGCATCTCAGAAAACCCTCCTGAGAGTGAGTGTCTGGTCAAGGTGCCAGCCTTGGGGATCAGGGACGGTGGGTCCTCATATTCAGGGAGCACTCATGCTTGAGTATTTATTCGCGCCCCTCTTCAGTCCTTACAGCATCCCATGATGTAGGTGGGGCATGCTCTGCATTTACAGATGGGCAAATCAAAGCTCAAGTAACTCTGGGCAGTTCAGATTCAGGGTTACCCTGCTGGTTTCCAGGGATGGAGGAGGGAGGAGCTCCTTGTACCCATGGAGTACAAGGGGGATTGGTCTCTGGGGCCTGTCAGGGACAAGGTCTTTGGGCCTGTCGGGTAGCTGGTTTCCTCACGGCCCCTTGCAACCTCTGAGCTTATTGCATCAGGTGCAGCCAGGCCCACGAGCCTCCTGGCAGGGGTCCTCCACACCTGGCTGACTTTTGCCCCCTGCTGGTCACAGGAGGAGCTGCAACCTGCCTGGGCTGCTGCTCAGGAGGGACATGAAGATCCCAGGACTGTCAGCTCCATAAATGGAAGGAGCTCCTTGGAGTCAGTTGAGGGGTTTGAGTCCTGCTCTCCAGTTATAGGCTATGTGGCTTGGGTAGATCGCCTAACCTTGCTCTTGATTTCCTTACCTCTTAAACTAGCACTAAAAGCACCCCACAAACTGTAAAGTTAGTTGTGATGACTGAATGACACCATGGATGTGGACGCTCTCTGTAAAGTGCAAAACGGTGTGCAGTTTGACGGTGGTTACCCCCAGAGCCGATTCTCAGAGGGCGGCATGGCTAAGGGCATGAGCTGGAGTTAGGCTGACCTGCTGCTTCCAGCCCTGTGAGCTTGGGCAAGTCATTTAACTTCCTGAGCTGCAGTTTCCTCATCAGTAAAATGTGATAAGGACAGGGTTGTTGTAAGATTGATTAAATGGGATAATAAATGTCAAGTATGTAGCCCATAGTGAGTGCTTCAGAGTTTTTTTTTGTTTTTGTTTTTGTTTTGAGATGAAGCCTCGCTGTGTTGCCTAGGCACACCATCTTGGCTCACTGCAACCTCCACTTCCTGGGTTCAAGCAATTCTCCTGTCTCAGCCTCCCAAATAGCTGGGACTACAGGCGTGCACCACCATGCCTGGCTAATTTTTGTATCTTTAGTAGAGATGAGGTTTTACCATGTTGGCCAGGCTGGTCTCAAACTCCTGACCTCATGATCCCCCTACCTCAGCCTCCCAAAGTTTTGGGATTACAGGTGTGAGCCACCGTGTCCTGCCAGTTTTGTTTTTTGTAAAAATAGACAGGGTCTTGCTGTTGCCTGGGCTGGAGTGCAGTGGTACAATCATAGCTCACTGCAGCCTTGACCTCCTGGGCTCAAGCAATCATCCTGCCTCAGCCTCCTGAGTAGCTGGGAATACAGGTGTGCACCATCATGCCTGGCTAATTATACATATACTTTTTTTTTTTTTTTTAATTTTAGAGATAGGATCTCGCTATGTTGACCACCAGGCTGGTCTTGAACTCCTGGGCTAAGTGATCCTCCTACCTCTGCCTCCCAAAGTATTGGGATTACAGGCCTGAGCCATGGCACTCAACTGAGTTAATTTTACCACACGAAGCATAGGACATACATCCAGAGGGCACCTAAAAATGTTCTGAGCTGAGCAGGAGCCTGGAGGCAAGTGAATCTGAACTTTCCCGTCTTTGAAGAAACCAGTCTCTCTCCAAAGTCACATAGTGTCACTCCCCTCAAGAACTGCATGAGCTGGGACAATCAGAGGGCAGTGGAAGGTCTGGGGCTCAGGGGCGCCCCCTGCTGTCTCCCCAGGGTCTGTCCCCTTCCGCAAGAGCCTCTGCTCCCCCATTTTCCTGTGGAGCCTCCTCACCATGGGCATGACCCAGCTGCGGATCATCTTCTACATGGCTGCCATGAACAAGATGCTGGAGTACCTTGTGACTGGAGGCCAGGAGCATGGTGAGGCACCGCTGAGGCCCCTGGGGGTTGGGGGGCACAGGAGGGTCACCTTGGCTGAGCTCCCCTCACCATACCTTTCCCTATCCACAGAGATGAATGAACAGCAGCAACAAAAGGTGGCAGAGACAGGTAGGGCGAGGAAAGCAGGGCCCTGGCTCACGTCCACCCTGCTGCAACCCGCTTCTCAGGGGGCGGGACTCCTCTAGGTCTGGGCCCACCCAGGTAACCCTGGGCATTTGGGGGACGTAAGAGTCTGGGTTCAGAGGAAGGCTATTTTGGTGCTCTCTGGCCTCTGCTGGAAGGGGTAGTGGTGTCCACTGAGTGCCAGTTCCTGACCCCACTGCCCTTCCCATCCTGCCCAGTTGGGTTCTACTCCTCCATCTTCGGGGCCATGCAGCTGTTGTGCCTTCTCACCTGCCCCCTCATTGGCTACATCATGGATTGGCGGATCAAGGACTGCGTGGATGCCCCAACTCAGCGCACTGTCCTCGGAGATGCCAGGTGCCCGGCCTCTACAGGGATGGTGATAGCAAGTGGTCAGGCAGCGCTCTTCATTTTCTCTGCACGTTTACATCCAGCAGCTCATTTCTTTCTCCCAAGAACCCTAAGAGAGTAGAGGTACCTCCCCATTTTACAAATGAGGAAACTGAGGCTAGGAAGGGACCTGGCTTGCTTAATGATAAGAACAGCTAATGCAGCTGACTGCGCCACTCGGCACCTTGCCTTGTTTAGTCCCACAACACCTCTCTGAGGTAGGTGCATTAATATCTCCATTTTGCGGATGAGGAAACGGAGGTACAGGGTTGCACATTTAAGTCATTCACCCAAAATCACGTAGCTTTCAGTGGCAGCCTCCAGAACCTATGTTATAAGGGTACATGCTAAAGTCTTGTTAGGGCTAGAATAGGTAGATTTGGTATATTAGATATTTATTGCTGTATAACAAATCACCCCAAGGTTTGGCATTTTTAACCAACAAACACTTCTCATCTCATACAGTCTCTGTATGAGACATCTCAGCCGGATGATTCTGACTCACAGTCTCTCATGAAGACATAGTCAGGCTGTCAGCCAGGGCTGCAGTCATCTGAAGGGTTGACTGGGGTTGGAGAATGTATTTCAGTTCAGTTACCCCGATGGCCTCTCCATAGGGCTGCTCAGGACACAGCACCTGGTTTCCCCTTGAGCAAGAGGGCTAAGTGACAGAGACCCAGTATCTTCTCTCACATAATCTCAGAAGTAGCACACCATCACTTCTGTTACATTCTATTATAGGCACAGAGTAACCCTGATATACTGTGGAAGGAGACCGCACAAAACGGGATACCAGGAGGCAGGATCCTTGGGGGCTGTCTTGTTGGCTGGAGACCACCATTGAGGGTTTTGTTTTGTTTTGTTTTTGAGACAGAGTCTTGCTCTGTCACCCAGGCTGGAGTGCAGTGGCGTGATCTCAGCTCACTGCCACCTCTGCCTCCCAGGTTCAGGCGATTCTCCTGCCTCAGCCTCCCGAGTAGCTGGAGTTCACCATGGAGTCTTGAACCGAGATTCTGTGACTGCTTTTGCTCTTTTTGTGTTCATCCTGAGAGGATGGGAGAAAGAGACTGGGAGAGAAGGAAATCCAGTGGCTTCCCTCCCTGGCAGCAGAGCCTGGCCCTGGCACTGAGCCTTCCTCCTCTACCCTCTGCTCCTAATGGCGAGGGTCCTCTAGCAGGGTCCTTCTGTCCAGGACACACGGACCGCCTGCCCTCACCCCAGCCTACTGACCTCTCTCCTGGGCTGGCCTCAGAGCCCTTGTTTGTGCCAGAGAGAGGAAGCGCTGGACAGTTGGGCCAAGCTGCTGTCCCCAGGAGGGCATCTGCTTTTGTCCAGGGCGGGGACACCTTCCTGAGGACTTCTGATGAGAGACGATGAGAGATGGTGTGAGAGCTTCCCACTTCCCACCTTCCTTCCTATCCTTGGCTCTCAAACCTTCAAGTGTGCATGAGAATCACTTCGTGGGGGGTATTTGTCCAAATGCAGATTTGCAGATCTCCCTGCTGAGATTCCGGGGGCTGAGATGAGGCCTGGGAATCTGCATGTGAAGAAAGCATCCGCTTTGATGCTTGTGTCATTGGGTAGGGGAGCAAAACTTTGAGAAACATGGAGCTAGAGAACATGGGTTTCCATGGGTTTCCCATAGAAACATGAATTTCTATGTTTTCTGCTTCCCTGACATCGAAGGCACATCCGAAGGGGGAGGGGCCAGGCCAAGAACCAGGGAGTCCTGGGAATGTAGAGGCAGCAGCCAGTGACTTCCCGTTCTCCTCAGGGACGGGGTTGCTACCAAATCCATCAGACCGCGCTACTGCAAGATCCAAAAGCTCACCAATGCCATCAACGCCTTCACCCTGACCAACCTGCTGCTTGTGGGTTTTGGCGTCACCTGCCTCATCAACAACTTACACCTCCAGGTACCCACCTCCATCCTTCCCCCTCCCTGCCTCCTGAGACTCCTCCAAAGGGATGGTCCACCCAACACCTGCTTTTCAGGAAGTGCAGTTCTGGTCTTCTGACCTGGATCTATTTTCCGGGTTCTCCAGGAAGTGTTTCTAGTAGATTGGGTTGGCGAGGGGGTAGGAATTGAGGCCCAGTTGGCTTCTTCGCCCTACCCGTCCTTCCTCCAGCCTCCACACACTCTCCTAACCTCTTCACTCTCTCTTTTTGTCTTTAGTTTGTGACCTTTGTTCTGCACACCATTGTTCGAGGTTTCTTCCACTCGGCCTGCGGGAGTCTCTATGCTGCAGTGTGAGTCTGTTCGGCTGAAACGCCTTCCTGAGCTTTGCAACTGTGATCAGAGTACCCCAGGGCAGGGCTGGAAGGGCCCCAGGCATCCCCTCATGCGCCCGTCTCAGTCCCTCTGATGGCAGGGAGCTCACTTCCTTAAAGGCAGCCTATCCCGCTGTAATTGACTCCCCCTGTTGGAGTCTTCCCTTAGAGGAAGCTGAAATACCTGGCTTGATGACACGTTAGTCCTAAGTCTGCTGTTTGAAACGGCCCCCAGAGTGGCCTCCCCTCCATGCCCACCCTGAAGAAATTTCCTAAGGGCAGCCATTTGCCTTATCATTTTCCTCTTCATGTCGGGGACATGTTGGACAGTCCCCACTTGCCTCTCTCTCCTGGTTTCCCCTGCCGGCTGCTGAGGGACTCTCCCCTGTGTATGTGATGGAGTAACAGGACATTACAATAATGATGACAAAATCATAACCATTATCAAGTGCTCCGTTGGTGTAGGCAGTAGGCAGGATCCTTGACCATCACTCCCTGAGTTCAGCCTCACTGCAGCGGTCTCGGCAGAGGGCAGTTCTGTTTCCTTCATCTGCTCAAGCCAGAACCCTGGAGTTTCCTTGATTCTTTGCTCCCCCACCCTCCATGTTCACTCCATCCTCGGTGCAGCCAGCAGCAGGTGCACCCACACACCCCAAATCTGACCCCTCTTGTCACCTCCACTGCTGCCTCTCCAGTCCTAGCCACCAACATCTCTAGCCTGGATTACTGTGGCAGCCTTTAGTCTCCCACATCTGCCCTGGCCCCCCCGCCTCAGTCTATTTTTAATACAGGGGCTGCAGTCACCTGTCAGGACATAAGTCTCTTCATATCACTCTGTGGCCTCCCATCTCATCTGTCTCAGAGTAAAAGCCAAAGGCTTTACTATGGCCTAAAAAGCCCTGCAAGCTCTGGCCCCAGCACTTCACTCCTCTAGCTCCCCCTCCTCCCTTGCTCACTCTGCCACAGCCACAGTGGCTTCCCAGCGCTCCGGAAGTCTCAAGTGTGTTCTCTGCTTGGCATCTTTGCATGTACTACTCCCTGTTTCTAGAACATTCTTCTCCAGATATCTGCAAGGTGCCCAGTCTCACCTTCTCTCCTTCAGGTCTTTCCCTGACTGTCCTCTTCTCAGTGAGGCCTCCCTTGGCTGGCCCATGTACAACTGCAACCTCCCTACTGCCCCCTTCTCTGCTCAGCTTTTCTCCTTAGCATTTGTCACTGTCTAACACTCTGCATTTCTCTTGCTTATTGTCTCACTGCCACCTGCTCCATGGGAATGCCACCTCCTCGACGGCAGGAATCTGTTGGCTTGCTTGATCGCGATATCTCCAGCACCTAGAACAGTGCCTGGCACATAGTAGGTTCTCAGCTAAACATTTGTTGACAGAATACAGTGGACAGTCCTGTGAGGTCAGTGCCATCCCTGTTATTAGTGGAGGAGTGGGGCTCAGGAAAGTTGAGCTGCTTGTTAATATCACACATCCAGGAGGTGTCAGAACCCAGCTCAGTGGCCCCGAAGTTGCAGCATTTACCCTCAAGGCTGGGGACCAAAGAGCCCATGCAAAGAGCCTGAACGCTCAAGCACCACCCTGCCTGGCCAATGGGGACCATGGTGGGGAGGGGATAGGAGAGGTGCCGGCCTGGGCTGGAGAGGGCCACACACCCCTGATGCCCCCCATCTCGTGGACAGGTTCCCATCCAACCACTTTGGGACGCTGACAGGCCTGCAGTCCCTCATCAGTGCTGTGTTCGCCTTGCTTCAGCAGCCACTTTTCATGGCGATGGTGGGACCCCTGAAAGGAGAGCCCTTCTGGGTGAGAGCAAGGGTTGGCACGGGGGGAGCAGGAGCCACTCTCCTGGGGGCAGGGGTAGGGCCTTGTATGTGGTGCCATCCCTCACTCATCTCAGCCAGAGGCACCTCAGAGATCTTTAATCTGCAGGTTCCCAAGTTGTCTGCCTTTTAGAACCCCTCACAGAGTGTAATTCCCCAGCCCCCTGAATCGGGCTATCTCAGCCTGACCCTAGGAGTCTGTTTTTGTTTTTAATTTATTGTTATTTTTTATAGAGATGGTGTCTCGCTCTGTTGCCTAGTCTGGAGTCGCAGTGGTACAATCACAGCTCACTGCAGCCTCTGACTCTCGGGCTAAAGCGATCCTCCAGCCTCAGCCTTCTGAGTAGCTGGAACCACAGGTGATGGCTACCATACCTGGCTAATTTTTTTTTTAAATTGTGTAGAGATGAACAGGGTCTTGCCATGTTACCCAGGCTGGTCTTAAACTCCTGGCCTCAAATGATCTCACCTTGGCCTCCCAGAGTGCTGGGGTTACAGGCATGTGCCACAGTGCCTGGCCTCCCAGGAGTCTGTATTTAATAAACTCCAGGTACTTTGTGAAGTGGCCAGTCCTGACTCTTGGGCCTGTGTTCAGGTACCATTGGTCCAGTCCAGTTCTACCTAGTGTGGGATCCTGTCTCCAGCACCCCTGAAAGGGGATTCTTCTCTCTTAGCTTAGATACCCTCAGTGGTAGGGCACCCACTCCTGCATGAGGCAGCCCTGCTGCTGTTAGAAAGTCTTTTCCTTACGTTGAACTCATCTGCCTCCCTGATGCTGATCTTGCATCTGCCTTGTGGGGCCACCCACACATAAACCCTCCTCCCACAAGAATTGTGATGAAATAACCGCTTCTGTTTACCGAGCACTCGTTATGTGCTAAGCATGATGCATACTTTTTTTAACTTACATCTTTGCCACAACAGCCCTGAGAAGGAGGCACTCCGTAAGCATTGCCATTATTTGCCCAAAGTCACAAAGTGAGTAATGCAGAGTGGGATGTGAACCGAGTCAGAGCCCGTGTGTCCTGGGCCTTCCAAGCCTTCTGTCTGCCAGGCTGTACATCCCAGCTCCTTGAACTGTGTCTGAGAGCCTCCTCTCGCCACCCTGAATGGGATACCATTGGTTAACATCTCCAAAGGTCAGAGTGGTGAGCCCACAAGGCCCCATTCCCGGAGCAGCCTGACCAGCCCAGACTCCTACAGGGCTGTGCCTTCCTCATACCTACCCAGAGAGGTCCATATGGTGTGGGCACCCACCAGGCCCTGCCACTTGTTAGGCCTGAGCGGTCTCATCTCAGCCACTTTGCAGAATTGCTGAACATTGAGTGAGACACTGGTGGAACAATGACAACACATCATAAGTACTAGCTGTATTTATTCTGGCTCAGGACCTGGAGAAAAATGGCCACCGTCTCCTCCCTGTGGGAGGCTAAGGGCAGATGAGTACCTACTTGACTCTGTTTCTCTCTCCTTGCCCTAAAGGTGAATCTGGGCCTCCTGCTATTCTCACTCCTGGGATTCCTGTTGCCTTCCTACCTCTTCTACTACCGTGCCCAGCTCCGGAAGGAGTACACTGCCAATGGCATGGGCCCACTGAAGGTGCTTAGTGGCTCTGAGGTGACTGCATAGACTTCTGAGACCAAGGGACCTGCATGACAGGCAATCAAGGCCTGAGCAACCAAAAGGAGTGCCCCATATGGCTTTTCTACCTGTAACATGCACACAGAGCCATGGCCGTGGATTTATAAATACCAAGAGAAGTTCTATTTTTGTAAAGACTCCACAAAGGAAAAAAAAAAAAAAACCCTGCAAAAAGGTCCCCCAAAGCAACGCTCCATTGACTGAAGACAGTCCTTGTCCTAGAGGGGTTGAGCCTTCTTCCTCCTTGGGTTGGAGGAGACCAGGGTGTGGAGCTGCCTCTTAACTCTTTCTAGGGGTCTGCTTCCTGGTGCCTCTTGGGGGGATCTGCAAACAGGCTATCCCTAAGGTCCCATGTGCCATGAGTATGCACACATGCATGTGTCTGTGTGTGTGCGAATGTGAGAGAGACACGGCCCTCCTTTCAGAAGGAAAGAGGGGGCCTGAGGTGCCGACTGTGTCCTGGGTTGGGGGTTGGGGGTCGGCCCCTTCCAAGGGCAGGAGGGCGGGTTCCCTCTCTGGTGCTGCTGCTTGCAAGTCTTAGAGGAAATAAAAAGGGAAGTGAGAGACTGGCTGGTGTGCGCCTGTCTTTGGTGGGGGGTGGGGGGTGTCATCCTACACCCCCATCCTTCTTCACCCAGGCTCAGCTGGGCATTAAGTAGGACACTTGGCATGCCAGCCTGTTTGCCTCTGGCTGTCTGGCTCACCTCCCTGTTCCCAACCATGCCCTGCCCTTAGTGCTTGGAGGGAGTCCATTCTGCCCCGTACTTCCCAGGATTGGGGTACATCCAGGAAGCTGGCTTTTCTCCATACAGAGGATTAGGACAGAATGCTTTAGAAAGAATGCTAAGGTATGACTCAAACTTTCCCACCATAGCATCCCTAGGGCCTGCCGAAAGTAACTTTTTTGGAGTCTCCTATTTTATCTTAAAACTATGCAAATTTTGAGCTTCCTTGTTATACTATATTTACATTTACCTTTAACATTAAAGTGAGGCTTTAAAGTAAATAAAGTGAGGCTTTAAAATTATCTACATCAAGAGAAGACACCATCAGTGAGGACAAGAGATACTGCCGAAAGACATACCTTATTTATCCAGCCCTGCACCTGCTTGTGTACCTGGGACATAAGCCTTGGAGGTGAGAGCAAGTCCCCGAACGAAGGGAAAACTAACATTGGTTTAGGGTCTGTCTGTTCTACACAGCTATCTCATTTTATCCAAACTATAGCCTAAGAGGTTGGTGTTGTCATTCTTGTCGCTCTAGGAAGCAAGCCCAGAGAGGTTAAGGCACACACCCAAGGGCATACAGTGGTAGGTGGTGGAGCTCAATTTGGAACCTCGGCAGTCTGTGGAAAGGACAGCTTTGCAGAAAGGAGGTTCCAAGCTTCCAGTTCTCAGCTGCTCCTGGGGCCAAGAGTGACCTCAGAGGCCTTGGCCATCCCCCCCCCCCCCCCCAAAGGTTGACTTTGAAAGAAAGCACTCCAGATACAGTCATCTTTCCTCCCTTTATCTTTGTTTCTCTTGCGAAGTTGATAAGAGAGACTGACCCCCCCCCCCCCATTTTCAAATAGGAAAACCTGTCCACAGGGGTCTGGAGACTTGGCAAAGTCACATCGCAGGTCCCTGCTGCTCTGAGCCCAGACTCCCGACTTCCAACACTGACTTTTTTTGTTTTTGCAAAGTACAAAATCAGAATTGGACAGCACCCACCAGCGGGTTCGGCTGGCTTTCAGTGGACTTGCCGGGGTCTCTGCACTCTCTGTCCGGAATCCTCACTTTGCGAATAGTCTGGGGAGGTTGAGTGCGAGCCAGGAGCGGACGGGGGCGGGGGGGAAGCGCCACGTGCGCGCCAGGTCCTTGGTGTGCCCAGCAGGCGGCGCTGCGTGGCTGCGGCTGGCGACGAGGGTGCGGGGGAAGGGGAGCGGCGAACCAGGAGGGAAAACCCCTGCCTCTTCCCGGGTCTCGGGAAGCACCAGACCCTCTACCTGGTGCTTGCTCTGCCGGTCCTTTAAACTCTCCCTACACCCTCCCCGACCCCTATCCTTGCAAGCGTTATCTGCAGCCTCACCGACCCTCGCAACGGTGGTGGTGGTGTTGGGGGGTCTCGTCGCTTGCCGCTGGTCAGCCGGACCCCGGTGGGAGATGGAGGCAGGAATTCCGGCCTCCTAGGAGAAGGGCGTCTGCTCACTCCCCCACTCCCCGGGGCTTGGGGAGGGGGCTGGGCAGGGGCGGAAGCGAGCTGGAGCCGTGTTTGTCGCGGCGCTGCGGAGTGGAACAGATGGCTGGGGAGGGGAGAGGGTGCGTGGCGGGGAGGAGGAGGGGTGCGGGGGCCGGAGGATAGGGAACGAGGAATTTCGATGCCCGGAGTCTCCCAGGAGAAGCCCCCCTCCCCATCTTTTCCCAGAAAGGGGGGCGGATATGCGCCTGCCTTTTTTCCGGAGAGCCCTGGCCTCTGGCCTGTGGCAGACCCTGCCGCGCAATCCTCCGCCCCAGGGCGCGCCCCTCACCGCCAACCCCCCACTGCAGGACGGGGTGATGGGGTCAGGACCGCGGGGAGCGGCCCGGGTCGCGAGGGTTAATGGGGCCGCCCTCCCAGGGGCGAGGGGGCGGCGGGAAACGGGCTCGGGGTGGGGATCGAGTTCTGGGACTGCAAATAGCAAAGGAAAAACGTGTTAATTGGAGCTTTATGCAGATGAGCTAGGACTGGAGAATGTGGGGTAGAAGGAGGGACAAGGTCGGACCTCGAGGAGCGTTGGTGGGATCTGGCCAGGGGAGTGATTGATGCCTATCTAGATATCTGCTTGTTGAGCCTCCGGGGAGGGCCGCTGGTGCCCGGGGATGAGAGGTTCCTCTCTGACCCCCGCCCCAGAAACAAGGTGGGGGGCTCTCCAGGGTCTCCGATCTCCACGAAGAGAGGGCTGGGCGCACCCTGCAAATGTCTGCTTTGGTTTCTGGCTGCTGACCTGTCTCACCTTGGCTGTGGCCCCCTCCTCCCCGGTGTGGTTTGGTCTCCACTCACTTTGCCTCCTCCATCTGTTATTCCCCACACCTGGCAACACCCTTTCCACTCAGTATTGTCTGAAACCTTCCCCAAGTGTGACCCCTTCCCAGTTTGCATTCTCTTGTCTGCCCCTCACGCACCACTCCACCTCTGAGGCGTGTCTCTTACTTTGGAGTGCTTCATAACCCACCTCCACTTGCTAAAATGCAGATTCCAGGGCCCCGTTAGCTACCTGATTCAGCAGATCCGAGGGGCTCAGGAATCAGCTTCCTACTTAAATCAGATGCAAAAGGCCCCTATTTTGTAGAAACACTGGGCAAGGGATTGGTGGGCTGGAAAGATTGGGCAAGTCTCCTTCGACAGCCCCCACCCCTCCTCAGTGCTCACCTCTCCACAGAGGAGAATTGAAACTTTCACCAAGTGTAGTCCTCTCTGCTTCTGTGTGATGGTACCAGGCGTGGAGAGGATGGAAGGAAGGAAGGAAGGAAGGAAGGAAGGGGGGAGGGAGGGAGGGAGGGAAGGAAGGAAGGGGGGA
>NC_045446.1:15570590-15606150 GCF_002776525.5 Piliocolobus tephrosceles
TCTTAACTTGGCCAAGCCAGTCATCTCTCTCTGCCTGTTTCCTCCTCTGTAAAATGGGGATGAGTGTACCTACTTCCTGGGTTTGTTCTGAGGATTCCAGAAGATGGTTCACATAAAGATCATATAAGGGCAGTGCTGGACACATGCCCAGCACACAGGGATTCAGTCCAATGATGAAGCCCACAGACTCAGCACTTAAGAGTCCTGGTTCAAAATCCAGCTTGCCTTTTCCCTAGCTGTGTTATTTTAGGCAAGTTTTAACCTCATGGAGTCTCAGTTTCCTCAGTATGTGTAACATTCCTTATTATGTATAACCCCCTTAGCAGGCTAAAGGAGGGCTGGATGATAAAATGCTGTTAAGGGTACAGTATCTGGCAAGTGCATAGTCAACCATCAATAAATGGTAGCTACTATGACAACAGAGGTTCAGTTAGAATTGGGTCCTGTCCCTTTTCTTTAAAAGAGGAGCTCCCGGGGGAACCAAAATCCTGCTACTAGGCTGGGCATTGCGGTGAGGGGCATCAGCTCCACCCCCAGAGGCGGCAGGAGAGGAGAGGAAGGAAGCCGCATTGTATTACTCTTCCCCTTAGACGCGCTGTCCCACCTGCCTGGGGCTAGGAAGTCACCTAATCAGGCCACGTTAGTGTGGAAAGGACCTTGGAACTATGGTTCAGAATTAGCGGGGGTGGTGGGGGGGTGTGGCCCGCGGTGGCAGTGGGGACTCCTGGACTCTGCATTATAACCACCTCACCAGGGTTAGTGAGCTGATGATCAGCTGACTTGGGAGCTAATGCCTTGACACCCATCAGCCCATATCACTTTTTTAGAGGAGAGCACCGGGGCTCAAAGAGATAAGGGCTTGCCAGCGAGGGGAGCAGGACTTCAGCTCCCTGACCTCACTGCCTTGAGGTCCTCCCTTCTTGTGCAGGGCATCACTGTGGTCAGCAGGTTCCAGGAGGTCCGGGTCTCAGAACAGGAGCATCCACTCTGCTCAGGCCAGCTCACCCCGGGAGGCCTGTTCCCTGACTGTGGCTCTCCCTCCCTCACTGCCTGGGGAGACACTCCCCTCCCCGTGCCTGCCACCCAGGAGCCTGGTCGGAGGCCTCAGGTTGGGGGAGGGCGTTGACTCCCAGCCCACACCCACAGCCTCCACCTTCCTGTGCTCCTGCCTGTTCTCGCCCCCTCCCATCTGGCTTCCGCCCTCTTCGCTACAGGAACTGAGCCTGCCAAGAGCCCTCCTCTTGGCCACATTGAGATCCGTCCCCCTCAACCTTCTCGGCTGCCTCTGACACCAGCGTTCTCCGCCCCCTGCTGCCACTACCCCAAATCCTGGCTCAGGCCTCCAGCTGGCTCCTTGCACCTCCCTGGCCTCAGACTGGCTCACCATGGCCTGGTGCTCTTTTTCTCTTCCAGGCCCATCCAGGGGGTAGGCTTGGAATCCCTGCCACTCAAACACCTAAATAGGGTTCCTGTTTTTATGGAGTGTCAGTAAGAGTAGGACACACCCAGAGATGTATGGTCAGAGGATCGATAAGGGGCCAGGGGTGGGGGGAGAGGGAACGGGGTAATTCACATTTTGGGGACCTCGGGAGGTCAGCAAGAGTAGACCAAAGGTTCAGAGATCCTAGGGAATTCAGGTACCTTTGACCCACAGCCCCAGGTTTTGGCCCACAGAATTTCTTGATTCCAACCTCCTCTCCTCTCCTTTTGTTTCTCTGCAAAAAGTCCTGCCCCTCCCTTCTCTGGGCCTCCACCTTGGGGTCCATTGCCCCCTCCCCCTATCCAAGCTGTTGCCAAATCCCGTTGCCACTTCCTTGACTGTAGCTCTCAAATCCGGTCCTTCCTCTCTCCCCTGTTAAAACCGTTCTCTGTGCATTAATAAGCTCTTGACTTTCACAGCCCTAGCTCTTCCTCCGCCCCTCCCTATCTCCCCTCCCTCTGGGCTGAGAGCCTCTGCTAAAGTCATCCTCTTCCATTTCAAAAACCACATTTCCCTCGCCTCCCCACCGGCCGGTTCACAGCTCTCTGCATCCATTTGGAATCTTAACGCGGCATCCCTGCCCGCTTCCCTGACGGCATCCTGTTCTTAACCTTGCCTCCCTCCAAACTCCTAGCTCTCGGCTCTGACACTAATCAAATCAGCTGCTGGGCTGTGTGACCTTGGACAGCTCCAAGCACCTCTCTGTGCCTTGGTCTTTTCATCTGTGAAACAAGGGCCTTGGGATAGGTGATCTTTAAGATCCCATCCGCATCTGATTTTTATGAATTAGTGAGTTCTGGGATGTGCCTCATTCATTCAACAGAGCTGTACCGAGTGTCTACTCTGTGCCAGGCACCCCCGCTCACAGAGCTCATCAGTCTAGGATGGGTATCATCGTCATCATCGGCGTCAGCATTGTCAAGCAGGTAACTTATTGAGCTCTTACCATGTGCCAAGCTCTGTGCTACACAGATCCTATATAGTAACTTAATCGTCACAACCCTATGAGGTGGATACTATTATTATCTCCATTTCAGAGATTAGGAGAGGGAGCCTCAGAGAAGTGAAGTGACTCGCCAAGGGTCCAACAGCTAATATGCAGTAACGTGGCTCCCAACACCAGATACTACTGAACAACTGCACTCTGGAGTCAGACAGACCTGGGCCAATTCTAGGTCACATTCCTTACTAGCTGGGTGACCTCGGACTGTGCTTTTATTTTGCTGGGCTTCAGTTGATGTCCTCCCTGGTAAATGTTATGGATAGCTACCATTCATTGGATACTCACTTCGTATCAGACGTTGGGCTGAGCTCAGTAGTATCTCCTTTAATCCTCACAACCCCTGCTCCCCAAGGTACAGGTTATCCCCATTTCACAGATGGGTCAATCGAGGCGCAGAGTGGTTAAATAACTTGCACAAAACCATAGAGCAAATTGGAGGTGTGGCTGGGATTTAAACTGAGATCTGATCTGCTTGAGCATAAAGACTGTTTTTAAACCATTCAGGCCAGCCATGTACAGTGGCTCATGCCTGTAATCCCAGCAGTTTGGGAGGCCGAGGCGGGTGGATTGCTTGAGTTCAGGAGTTCAAGACCATCCTGGGCAACATGGTGAAACCCTGTCTCTATAAAAATACAAAAATTAGCTGGACATGGATGCACATATCTGTAGTCTCAGCTACTGGTGAGGCTAAGATGACGGAATTGTTTGACCCCAGGAGGTGAGGCTGCAATGAGCCAAGATTGCGCCACTGCACTCCAGCTGGGTGACATAGTGAGACTCTGACTCAAAAACAAAAACAAAACAAAATAAACAAAAACCATGCGGGCCATTGTAATGATTGAAAGAGAAAACAAGTGTCGGCCAGGCACAGTGGCTCACACCTGTAATCCAGCACTTTGGGAGGCCGAGGCAGGCGGATCACCTGAGGTCAGGAGTTCGAGACCAGTCGGGCCAACATGGTGAAACCCCATGTCTATTAAAAATACAAAAAATAGCCAGGCATGGTGGCACATGCCTGTAATCCCAGCTACTTGGGAGGCGGAGGCAGGAGAATCACTTGAACCTGGGAGGCAGAGGTTGCAGTGAGCCGAGATTGTGCCACTGCACTCCAGCCTGAGCAAGAGAGCAAGACTTCATCTCAAAATAATAATAATAATAATAAAATAGAAAACAAGTGTCTTTATCATCTGTCTACACTTGAGTAGGGAATATGCTCTGGGAGAACAGGGCCACTGTTTCTGTTCTCCCCTGAATCCCTAGCACCTGGAACATTGCCTGGCATGTGGTAGGTACTCAGTAAATATCTGTTGATGAATGAACTCACCTGGCACAGTGCCTGGCATACAGCAGACAGTCCCTGAGAACCTCCACCCAACCCCATCTCCGTGTCTACCTTCCGCAATCTGAAAAGCTGTGGTCCTCTGGTGGAGCTCCCCTTCAGGGCAGCAGGCCTGGCTCCATCTTGGGTTACACCTGTACCCTGCAGATCTCACCCCAACCCACATATTTCCTCACCTGCCTGTGGCATCTCCCAGCCCAGCTCCACCAGGTAGTTCACAGGCAGAGGCTGTTTTTTCCATCTCCTCTATAAAAGGCCAAATGTGAAGTTGCTTCCTTCCCATGATGCCTGGTACCATTCATGCCAGGGGCGTGGAGAACAAACACTTCCCATTTCAGAAGACCCCAGTGTCCACCTGAGGTCCCCTCTGCCCAAGCCTTTGCTGACCTCAGGTCCTGATCGCTGTTTTTGGCCCGAGAGTCAATGGAGGATGGGATCATAATAATAACATTTTTTCAGCACTGAACTATGTTTTTTTTTTTCTTTTTGAGATGGAGTCTTGCTCTGTCGCCTAGGCTAGAGTACAGTAGCACGATCTCAGCTCAATGGAACCTCTGCCTCCCAGGTTCAAGTGATTCTTCTGCCTTAGCCTCCCTAGTGGCTGGGATTACAGCTGCCTGCCACCACGCCTGGCTAATTTTTGTATTTTTAGTAGAGATGGGGTTTCACCATGTTGGCCAGGCTGGTCTCGAACTCCTGACCTCAAGTGGCCATACTTGACCGTACCAGGCCTGAACTATGGGCTTTCTATACACTAACTCGTTTCCTATTTACAGCCATTCTTGGTGGAAGGTATTATTTTCATTATTCCCAGTTTGTAGATAAAGTTAAGTGAGGTTCAGAGAGGGTTAGCAACCTGCCTAAAGTTAAATAAGTCAGAAAATAGCAGACCAGGGATTCAAGCTCAGGACCTCTGACTCCAAATTCCTCCTAAACAACTAATATATATTGATAAGGAGATTCTGAAAGCATTAAATGCATGATCAATTTGTAGTAGTATTTGATCTCAGTAGTAGTAGTAATAGTAGTAGTAGTATAGTAGTAGTATAGTAGTAGTAGTAGTAATTATTATTATTATAGTGCCCATATCTTGAGAGTATGGCCTTGTGCTAAATGCCTTACATTTTAATCCTTACCAAACTTCTTAAATAAGGATTATTATTGGCCAGGCACGGTGGCTCACACCTGTAATCCCAGCACTTTGGGAGGCCGAAGCGAGTGGATCACCTGAGGTCAGGAGTTGGAGACCAGCCTGGCCAATATGGTGAAACCCGTCTCTACTAAAAATACAAAAATTAGCTGGGTGTAGTGATGCACGCCTGTAATCTTAGTTACTCAGGAGGCTGAGGCAGGAAAATCACTTGAACCTGGGAGGCAGAGGTTGCAGTGAGCCAAGATCGTACCACTGCACTCCAGTCTGGGCGATGGAGCGGGACTTCGTCTCAAAAAAAAAAAAAAGGTTATTATTTAGTACTATCCTGATTGCCATTTTAGAGATGAGGAAATGGAGATTGGGAGAGGTTAAGTAATTTGTCCAAAGTTATATAGGAGCCAGGATTTGAACCTAGGTCTTGCTGAGTCCAAAGTGTGTGCTTTCAAACATGAGCCTGCTCAATAGTACTCCAGAGTACTGTCCCCTTGTAGCCAGACCATGAGGTTCAAGCACCAGCTCTTCCTGGCTATATGGCCTCAGGAACATTCGTTCCATGTCCCTAGTGCCCCTAACCGTCCCTATCACCAGGCTGTTGTGAGGCTGAACGTGGTGGTGAGAAGACATAAGCCTCCAGTCACGTCGACAATGGTTGAAAGATTTATGATTAGAGGCAACTCTATCTCTATAGAGTCTTCAGGGCCCCCAGCCTCAGCTTCTTCATTGTTAACAAGGAGGAAAAAATAATCTCCCAACTGGGCTATAGAAATGAGATGAGGTGGCTGAGTGCACTTCATAAACTGTGAGGTGCTGGCAAATTTAGGAAGAGGACAAAAGGAGGGTGTTGTCTGGGACTCACTCATGACCTCAGTATAATCCTTGAAGTTGACCCACATCTTCAGGATGGAGTCCAAGTTGGGCCACTTCACTGAAACCAATGTTAAATAAGGCTCCTTTCTTTTTTTAAAATAGTATTTTAACAAGCATTTATATAGCACTTACCGTATGCCAAGCACTATTCTAAGTGCTTTACAAATTATTCATGCATTTAATGCTTTCAAAATCCCTAGGAGGTGGGTGCTCCTGCTACCCCCATTGTACAGATGAGAAAACTGAGGTCTGAGGAGGTTAAAAAAAAAAAAAAAGCCACACGCTTGTAAATGGCAGAGTGGATACCTGTAAAGTGCTTGGCACAGGGACTGACCCTGTGTACCCACTAAGTGGTGGCGGCTACTGCTATTACTGTCACTATTTAGGCAACAATAAGAATAACAGAAGACATATTTCTCCAATATACTGTGCATTTAACTTCTTCCCCTCCTCATGGGAATGGTATCTCTGCGAAGGCAGGGGGTTTGGTCTGTTCCGTTCACTGCTGTATTCTTAGCATCTAGCTCGCAGTGGGCGCTCAGTATGTTTGTTAGATTGTTATGGCTATTGTTATTATCATTAGCATCATCAGCACTGACCTGATTTTCCAACCAGCAGATTGGTAACTGGTTAGGCACTAGCCCTGGATGAGGCAGAGGCAGCACCTTCCAGGTTCCAGCAGGGAGAGGGCAGAATTTGGATATCCTCACCCCCTTCCAGCCAGAGGCTCTGTAGCCAAGGGAAGATTTTCTCTCAGGGTGGTTTGGAGGGTGTGTTATTGCTTCCTGGGGAAATGGAGTGGGAGGATTTGTGTGTCAAACAGTCAGCATAACAACAACAATAAACAATAATTAGATCAATAATAATAACAATAAATAACAATTACTGTTATTCCTTCCATTTTCAGAGCATCCATTCTCCAGCTGCATAACAGAGATTTACCCTTTTCTTTCTTCCCCTGCATTGAGATGACAGGTTTGGACAATGAGAATCTAGAAGGGGTGTGGGCTTCTCCCGTCCCATTACCCAGTGAATTGGAGAGAATCGCAACTTTCTGTGGGATGCCAGTGGCTGTGGCTCTGCCTTCTCTCTCTACTTCCCTGTGATGTGGGCAGACTTGAGGGTGGGTGGGAAAAACAGCTGCAAAGGCCTTTGGGCAGTGGACCTTGGGGGAAGGCAGAGTACCCTGAAGGCAAACATGTGAGATCAGAGAAAGAGACAGATACACACACGCAGACAGACATGGGGGTGTATGCAGAGTGGGTGTGTGAACGGAGACAGACAGAAGAGGCAGAAGACAGATGGGGGAGGCAAGTTAGTGAGAGAGGCAGTGATGGATGGAAAGGGATAGACAGACAGACAAGCAGAGACAGAGAGGTGAAGGTTGTGGAGTTGGAGAGAGAGAGAGAGAGAGGAGCAGCAAGGGACCTAAACAGGTAGAGAGACAGACAGAAGGGACAAAGTAAAGCCCCTGGAGAATGTGAAAGAGACAGAAACTTAGAAAACAGAGACAGAAATGGAGATGCTGAGGCAGGAAGGGTGGCCTGGGGAGAGAGGAGGGACGCACGCCAGGGTCGGGGAGCAGAGGGGCCCACAGAGAAAGGAAAGCAGAAAGGGGCTGAGGGTGGGCGCAGGGCAGGCTCACCTGTAGGTGGAGCAGGCTGTTCTCCTGGAGGTAGAGGTACTGCAAGCTGACCAGGCCGCGGAAGATGGTGCCGGGCAGGCTGCTGAGCTGGCAGCGGTACAGATGCAGCGACTGCAGCCGCTCCAGGCCCTGGAAGGTGTCGGGCTCCAGCGAGCGCAGGTGCCGGTTGTCACCGAGGTCCAGCTCCTCCAGGGCTTGCAAGTGGCGGAAAGTGCCCGGGTAGATGGTGGAGAGGTTGTTGGAGAAGAGCCACAGGGTGAGCAGGCTGGGCCCGAAGGTGCCTGGCCGCAGCGTGCGGATGAGGTTGTTCTGCAGGAAGAGTCGCTGAGTGCTGGGTGGCAGGGACAGCGGCACAGAGGAGAAGTTGTTGGCCTGGCAGCTCACGGTGGGTGGGGATGAGTAGCAGGTGCAGAGCATGGGGCAGCTGGGGGCCGCTGGGGGCAGGGCCAGGAGCATCAGCAGGAGGCAGGCCGAGGCGGGAGCTGTGGGGAGGGGAAGCAAAACTTACTAGGTGGGCTTCCAGGGCAGGAGTGCCAGCCCACCCACTTGGTAAAGGCCTAGATCCGGCTGAATATGGTGGCTCACACCTGTAGTCCCAGCACTTTGGGAGGCCAAGGCAGGAGGATTGCTTGAGGCCAGGAGTTTGAGACTATCCTGGGCAACATAGGGAGACCCCTGTCTTTAAAAAAAAATTAGCCAGGCATGGTGGCATGTGCCTGTAGTCCCAACTACTTGGGAGGCCGAGGCAGGAGGATCGCTTGAGCCCCAGAGTTGGAGGCTGTAGTGAGCAATGATCACACCCTTGCACTCCAGCCTGGGCAACACAACAAGACCCTGTTTCAGGGGGAAGAAATTAAAAAATAAAAATAAAGGCCTAGAGCCCTGGCGCTCCCATGTCTGGGGGCTCAGGGGACAACGTCACAGCCTCAAGTGGCTTGGCCATTTCCCCTTTCTGAGGCTTCTGGTATATTAAAAAATAATGCCAAAAGGCCATTGTAGAAAGCACTGTGAATTGTTTGAAGAATGATCATCTTTTCATTCCTGTTTTCACTATTGCATGTTTGACCTTGTCTAGAAATTAATGTCAAAAGACTAACGTCAGGGTTTCTCTGCCTCAGTATTGACAGTTGGGCCGGATAGTTCCTTGTTGTGGAGGCAGCCCTATATAAGGCACTTAGCAGCATCTCTGTCTTCTACCCACTAGATGCCAGCAGCACCCTGCCTCCAGTTGTGACAACCAAAATGTCTCCAGACATTGCCAAATGTCCCCTTCAGGGCAAAGTCACTCTACTGGAGAATGACTGGAAGTAACCTGGGACCCTTTGGAGATCTGAGGCCTGTGTGAAATGGACTCACCCTGGGGTCTGGTCTTGCCAGCCCACTGGTGCCTAGTGCCCTACTTTCCTGTACTTTTCACCCTTGCAGAGTCAGAGCCTCTCTGTGCTGGGAGGGGCCTTAAGGGTCAGGGCTCAGTGGGTCTCTAAGTGAGGCCACCAGCCAGTCCTAGGCATGATGCAGAATTCCTGGGGGGACAGCCTGGGAATCTACATTTTACACCCCAGCCTCTCCTCATTCGCAGTTACTTAAACACTTTTTTCTTTTTTTCTTTTGGAGACACGGTGTCTTGCTCCATCGCCTAGGCTGGAGTGCAGTGGTACGGTTACAGCTTACTGTAATCAACCACTTGGGCTCAAGCGGCCCTCCTGCCTCAGCTTCCTGAGTAGCTGGGACCACAGGCCCATGCCACTGCACCCAGCTAATTTTTTAAAAATTTTGGCCGGGCGCGGTGGCTCACGCCTGTAATCCCAGCACTTTGGGAGGCCGAGGTGGGTGGATCACGAGGTCAGGAGATCAAGACTATCCTGGCTAACACGGTGAAACCCTGTCTCTACTAAAAATACAAAAAAAAAAAAAAAAAAAAAAAAGCCGGCATGGTGGCAGACGCCTGTAGTCTCAACTACTTGGGAGGCTAAGGCAGGAAAATGATGTGAACCTGGGAGGCGGAGCTTGCAGTAAGCTGAGATTGCGCCACTGTACTCTAGCCTGGGCGACTGAGCAAGACTCCATAAAAAAAAAAAAAAAAAAAAAAAAAATTTGTAGGCATGGGGTCTTGCTATGTTGCTCAGGCTGGTCTCAAACTCCTGGCCTCAAACAGTCCTCCCACCTTAGCATCCCAAAGTGTTGGGATTTCAGGCATGAGCTACCGCATCTAGCCAAAAAAATTTTTTTTTCCCAAAGTAACTTTTGAAGGTTGAATATGATCCATCCTTCTTATGATACTGATGGAAAAGCAGGCCCAGAGAGCCTGGGGACTGGAGAGTGGAGTGCAGGTGCCTGTACTCATACTTTAATAGGGGTGCAGGGCCTACCGTCATCCTGGCCTTTACCTTCCTGCCCTCACTATAGCTGATAAAGTTCTAGGCCGGAACTAGCTTGACCTCTACACTTTCTCATGATTTCCAGGTGACTCCTGGGATTTTCTTCTGGCAGTTTTGCCTGGGGAGAGAGGGAGCCTGCACCCCCAAAGCTAGGCAGTCATTCCCTGGGCACACGGTGACTGAACACCTTCTGCTTCAAGCAACATCCTAGGCTTTTGAAGGCAGAGGGGAGGAAGACCTGTTTCTGCACCCTGAGATCCTGGGGCTCCCTGGGGTTCAGAGACCCTGGGAGAGACTGAGGGGCTGGTGATTTTGAGTGTGGGATCTCCAAGGCTGCGAACTGCACATGCTCAGTGGTTGTTTTGTATGTGATGTGTTACGCTCCTGAGGTTGTCATGTGTGTGAATGTGTGTATGTGTCTGTGATTTTGGGTAGTGGTGTGAGCCAGGTGCTCACCAAATGCAGTGCTGCTGAGCCAGGTGTGCACGCACGGGACCGACAGGCCCCGAGTGTGACGCTGGCATCCCAGCTGCCCTGGTGTTCCTCCTCCAGAGGGGGGAGCACACAGGTGCGGGGTGAAAGATCCACACTCCCAGTGTGCTGCTCCTCGCTTTTGGGCCCCACCGTGAGTGTCCCCGGCCCCTCCTGGCGCTGCGTCGGTGCTGCGTCGGTGCGTGCTGGCTGTCCTCCGCGTGTGTGTGAGCGCTGGGCCCCGTGCGTGTGTAGGCTGGGTGTGATGTAATACTCAGTGACACAGCGGCTGCTGTTCCATTCGTTCACACCACCTCCGCGTTTCTCGGCCCTTCTCACCCCTCCCCCGTGCGGCGTTTCACGATTACTTTCTCCTCCTGAGTTTCTGAGACCCACGTGGGGTGGAGGAGCAGTGTCTCTCACCCCTCATCTGAACCAGGCAGAGGTGGAGTGTGGAAGCGCAGTGGGGACCCTGAGTGGGTTTCATGGGGGTTGAAGTTTGGGGCTTAGAACTGGAGATTTCAAAGCCGGAAAGGTCCCCTCGATTCCTCTGGTTCAAGCATCTGTTCTACTGAGGTGATGATTGGAGCTCAGAGAGAGCAAACGACTTACCCAAGGTCACACAGCAAAGTGTTGGCAGGGAAAAGGCCAGAAAAGTCTCTCGATGCCCAGCCAGGGCACTTCCCTTCCTGTCAGTCACCCTCTGATCTCCACCTCCCTAAGGACTTGACACCAAAAGAAGCCAATTCCTTCTCTGATCCCTTAATCCTACCCCTTATCCACAAGCTCACTAGAGTGTGAGCCCTGATGGCCACCAGCCCCTGGAGGATTACCGACTTCTTCCCCAGCCTCCGCACTGACCGCTGCCCCAGGAGGGACAGAGGGAAGGATGTGCAATCTCAGAGGGCCCCAGAGGCATGGCCCATTCCCCTGGCACCAGGGCTCCTTCCGGCTTGAGGGTAAACTCTGCAGGAGCTGGCAAGGGTGCCTACTCCTCTTTCTTTCCCTAGACTCTCCTGCTCCCCACCTGCCCGCATATACCTCCTTTTCTCTTTCCCCACGCTCCTTCCTTCCGTCTTGTTCCCATGTCTCCCCCAGCCAGGGCTCACCTCCCCCAGCCCATGAGAGTGGTTCCTGCAGGCTCTCTGAAGAGCGACCCCGTGCTGGGCGCCCCTCCATAACAGCTGCTGCATTAACAGTGACTCTGTTGCCATTTCTGGCCCTTGCCACTGCCGTGCAAAGCAGCTGTAACCCAAGGAGCTCATCCATAATTCACGCTGCGGCTCTCACTGGAGGCGAGGAGGAGGGGAGAGTGGGGGGCTCTGGGCTTCACTGCCCCCAGGCCTGCTGGGGCTGGAGCGAGCACTCCAGGGCAGAGGTGGCGGGACTGGGGGGTTGGAGGACTAGAGAGCTGTGCCTTTCCCTCCCTCTCCCGCCCTCGGTCCCTGCCCTGCCCAGTGTGTGCCCTTTTCTTTCTTGCCATGTCCCTTCCCCCCCCCCTGTTCTCACACCTCCTCACGACCGCTCCTTCCCTCCAGGCCCAGGCCTCCTCTCTCTCCCGAGGACCACAGCTCTGCTCCTGGCCTTCATTTTGTGAATTTCCGGTGGAGACTGGGGCAAGATGCACAGAGTGTCAGAGCTGGAAAGGGGGACACCTCGGTGGCCACCTAGAGCTGACCCCTCATGTCACAGGTAACACCGCTGAGAGCTGGGGAGGGGCAGTGTCAGTTTCTGAGCACCCCAGGCCTCCTGACCAGATCTCTACCGCTTGCCTTCATTGTCTTTCTCAGAAGCCTTCATTTCATCCCTCCACTACTTCATGGACAGAGGAAAGCCCTTTGTAGCAGCCTCCCCCGCCCTCTCGGCTCACCCCCTCCTCTAAAGTCAGCAGGGGCTGGCTAGAGCTGCAGGGGAGAGTATAGCAGGGTAGGAGGAAACCAGGAAGCACCTATTTTGTCCCAGGCACTGCATTTGTACATGTTAACTTCTTTATACATTAAACAACACACATAACCCCCTAGAGGTCAGTATTGTGGCCCCCAATTTGCAGATGAAGGGAGCCCCAGAAACTTGACACAGTGGCCTCAGGTCATGCAGCTAGTACAAGGTGGAACCCAGATTGGAAAAGAGGGGCATCAAGCCCATGTCAGAGAGACTCTCTGACCTTTCTTTAAGAGGTCGTCACATCCTCCGCAGAAACCACGCCTGAATGCGTGAGACACTGCCCTTGAGGTAAAGACAGGAGAGAAACTCCACACAGGTGCCTAGGGCTGGGCCAGCCACAATGCTGAGTCTGTTTGGCTATTTCAGGGTCAAGGCAAGAAAGGGACTCCAGCTCTCTGCAAATTTCATCTCCCAGGCTTCCAGTTGCAGTTGCTCTAGAGTAGTAATTACATTTGGGAGTCAAGAAGAGATGACCCCTGTCCAGAGGATATGGCCAGAACTGACCAGGGGAGGGAGCCAAGAGAGGCTAGAACATGGTATTGATCCCGGAAGGCTGAAGTATCCAGAGCCAAAAGTATCCGTTCACTGAGGGACCACTGTCCAGGACTCTGGCTATTAAACCTTGGAGTACCAAGGCTCAGAAACAAAGTTCTCAGCCCACAGGCCGCTCTTTGGGCTGGAGGCCCCTGTAGAAGAAGGAACTTGAGGAGGAGAAAACTAGACCCAAGGTAGGGGGCAGGATCCAGGCTAGCCACCCACAGGGCAGAGTCTCTGGTGGAGAGCGGTCCCAGGAAAGGATGCTCCCTGGAAAGGCAGCGGAGGCCTCTTGCTCTGAAAGGAGGGGCACAGGGTCCCAGACGAGAAGCAAGGGCTCCACACCCAACAGGCTGCTTCAGGGAAGGGCCAGGGCCTGCGGGCAGATGCTGAGGGGGCAGGGGCTGAGGAGGTGGGAGCTGAGGAGTGGGATGGAGGTGGTGGTGATACCAGTGACGCAGGGGCCTGGGGAGGCACTGACGCGGGTGACGGAGGTTTAGAGCTGCTGCAAACAGCTTCTCACTCTGCCAGAATGTAACACCCCAAAATAAGCAGCCACCGTGGTGGTGGCGGTGGCTGCAGAATCCGACGTCCGGGCCGGATAAATAAATGGCAGCACGGGAGCCAGCCTGGTTGCCCACCGTCAGAGGCTGCCACTCCCCTTCCAAAGTCTTCACCCTCTGTCCCTCACAGCCACCCCCAAGGCCCTGAGCTCAGAGCACCCCCCCATCTGGCCCACCAGCCACTCCCTGAGAGAAGAAACGTGGCAGGCGGGCGCTTTGGGAATGGAGGGCTTCCCACGTGGAAGTGGTTACCACAAGCCTCTTTGTCTCATCCCTGGGCAGCACCCCCCAGCCCCCAGTCCCTCTCTCCCAGCCTTTCTCTTCCTCCTCCTTGTCCCTCCTCTCCAGCCCTTCTCCCACCCATGGTTCCCAGTCCCCAACCCTCTTCCCCAGTTCCTGATGCCCCTTCTCTAGCCACCATCCCCATCCTTCTCTGGTTTCTGATCTTTCCATTCTCCTTTTCCATACCGGTCCCCAGGGTCCCAGTCCTAATTCTCTTTCCTGCTGCCTCCATCGGCGGATTCTGGGTCCCCCTCCCTAGTCTTCTTCCCACCCCTCCCCTGATCTGGTCTTTCCTCTCCTTCCCTCTTCCTTGGCCTTCCCCGGGGCCCACTTCCCTCCGCGCTTTTCCCGTCTAACCTTTATTCCTTCTCCTCGTCCCCCTCCCCCGCTCCAGCTCCCTCCTTCTTTCAGCTTCCCTCACCACTTTCTCCATCTTTGACTTCCCCTTCCTATCACTCTCCCCCTGACCCCTCCCCACCCCACCCCCAATCTCTGGCCCACACCCTTATCTGTCACTCAATCAGTAGAACTATCCTCTTTCTGGCGCCCTCCATCTGTCCTACCAAAGAGGGCCACTTGGATTTCCCTCTGCGCCTCCTACCACCCCAGACAGCCCCCTACCCACATCTCCTGTCTTCCCAGGTGGCCAGAAAGTGCTGAGGCACCGGGCAGGAGGAGTTGCTGAGTCGGCGCTTCCCCAGCCGGCCCGAGTCCTCGGCGTCCCCCGGAGCAGGTGCAGCCGGGACAGTGGAACCTGAGCTTCCCTTCCCCCTCCGGGCCGGGTCCACCTGTCCCCTGCGTCCCACCTCGGTCACGAGCTCCTCGCACGCGCCTGCAGGCTCCTAGCCAAGTGCCCTCCTGCTGAGAGCAGCCCTGGCGGCGGGGGCGCGGCCCCAGCGCTGAGCTTTTCCCCTTCCCCAGGTTACCCCACATCCCCAACTGCCCCACCCTAGTCCCTGAAAGAAGGGACGCCCTGCTTCTCTCCCCAGGATGCCCTCCGCTCTCCCGCCGCCGGGGTTCTTACCTTGCAGCAGGCGCCTGAGCCCGGGCAGCATCTTGTCTCGACGCTCGGGGGAGGGGGCGGCGGGGGGAGGGCGCTCCCACTCGCTCCCTGAGCCCGCCGGATGCACGGCGGGGACCCCGCGGGGCTCCGGGAGGGCCCGGGAGTCCCCGGGCTGCGTGGCCGGGTCGCTGCGCTCTACCCTGCGCCCCCCGGGCTGCGGGCCTCGGGAGGAGCCATCGGCCCCGACGGGACGGGGCGGGGCGCGACGGGGCGGGGAGGGCTGGGGCTGGCAGTCAACGCCCAGCGCCCGCGCCCCGCTAGCTGCACTGTCCGCTCGAGAGTCCGTCAGTCCGTCGGTCCGTGCGCCCAGGCTGCTAGCCGAGGGAGAGTGGGGACAGCGAGCAAGCTCTTCCCAACCACCCCCACTCCTTCCCGCACTCCCTGGCTCCTCCCTCGCTTGCTGACTTGCCGACTTAACCCTTTCTCGACCACTAGGAGGCGGGAGCGGCTTTCTAACCCCCTCCACCCCACCTCCCTCCCCCCGCTCAAGGGACCCGAAGGACTGTGTTCGATCGTCCTCGCGGCGCCACGCTTCTAGAGAAATCCCTTCTTGGGGGAATGCGGTAGTTTAGGGGAACCCCGTGGACTTGTCCTGTTCCCCCCTCCCAACTTTCCAGGAGAAGATGAGCTTCTGGGTCACCCCCTCCCCCGCCCCCAGCCGCGTTCCTCGCGCCAGTGCCCCGGCCTCCAGCGTTTCTGTCCCCTGGGACAGCTCCAAGATTCCACTTCTCCTTCCATTCCCAGACCTCAAGCCCAGTGTGCGACTATAAGAATAGCATAGGCAAGAGTTTGTGCGTGCAAGATAGAGTGCATATGAGCGTGCACGTGCGCGCAAGGATGCTTGTGCAGGTGTGACTCAGGATGCTTGCACGTTACCCTTTGTACGGGCTTGGGGAAGCGGGGGGCACGTGAGTGTGCACACGGTGAACGGCTGAGAGTCCGCCAGCGTGCATGTCTAAGCTGGTGGGAAACGTGAGGCTGTGCGAGGTTTTGCGCTTGCGATCTTGGGGATTGGTGGAGAAGAAATATGTGCCCGGTGTGTGTATGCCCCTTAGCGCATTTACAAGCGGGTGCGAGTTGGGCACGTGTGCGAGTGTGTGCGTTTTTTTGTGTATGTGTGATGCGTCCGGGAGGGCAGATCTTATCCCCTGCGGGGGTGCAGGAGAGGACCCAAAGCTGGGGAGAAGACTGTTGGTTTCGTGCGAACTTCCTCTATACCCTTTCAAAGAGGGGCGGATTATGGTCTCACTGGAGCCCCTCTGGCTCTTCGTGGCACTATCAGCCGACCCATCACCTATGCACTTCCCTACAAAAGCTCCCAGGTCTTGACTCGGTCCAATTCGTCCGCGGAGCCGCCCCGGCGTGGGATACGCTTGGGGCCCTCGGGGGAGCCGCTTCGGGTACGATGGCCAGGCAGCGCCGGCGGGGTTGGGGGTGCTGGAGCCGCGGGTGCGGCCGTGCCGGGCCCCTGAGCTCCCTGCGCTGCCGTTCCCGCAAGCACAGAAGCCCCTCACCCCGCCGCCCGCGCCGCGGCTCCTCCTTTCCTATCCGTGCCAGGGTCCAACGCAGTGCCTGGCATACAGTCGGCGCTTGATAAATGTTGGTCTTATTCTTCCCATTCATTCTCTGCTCCTTCCACGGTTTCTCGTTCTTGCGTTTTCATTCGATTTCTCTGGTTTTCTCCCTCGACTCTTAGTCATATTTCGTGGTCTCCGTCTCTGTTCCCTCCCTCCCTCTCTCTCTCGGGCCTTTCCTCTCTCTACTCGTCTGTTTCCCTGCCCGGTCTTCTTTCTCACTGTCTCTCCGTATCTTCGTCTCTCTCCTCCTCCCGCTCGGGGCTCCCTGCATCTCTGTCTCTCGTCTCTGTGTGTCTCGGTGTCTCTGCCTCCCTTTCTCTCCCCCAGTTTCATTCGCAAGTTCCCGGCCCGCGGGCACCTCGGCTCTCGGGCGCCCCCTGCTGGTTCCATTTTCGGACCTTCCGGGGCTCCCAGCTCCTCTCTGTGCCCCTAAATTTCCTCTCCCGCCCCTCTCGTTTTCGGATCAGGTAGAAACAGAAAGGAGCATCTGTGGGGTTCCCGTCTCCCCTCACCCCGGGCTCCCCCTATCTCCTGGAGGCAGGACAGGCCCCTGCATTTCCCCAGGACCCACCCCGACTAGGGCCCGCGCCTGGCGGGGAGGGCCTGGAGGCGGCGGCGGGGAGGGAGTGTTGGGGATAGCAGGGTGGGGTTTGGCGTCCTTCCCCGGAATGAGCCGCGGCACAATCTGTCGCTGGGTTTGTTTGCCGAGCTGCCTCCGGAGCGCAGTGGGGCTGGCTCCCGGGGAGCGAAATATCACAAGATGCGGAGACAGACGCTGAGGGGCGGGTGGGCGGCGGGCTGACTCAGGTGTGCTGTCATCGGTTCCCGGGGCCCGCGCTCTTCGGAGAGCGGTGGGAGGGGACCCCGGGCTCCCAGCGCAGGCGGAACCCCGAAGCTGGGAGGGGAGTTCCCCCTCCCGGGACGAGCTGCGAGGAAAGGGAAGCCCCGTCCAGGAATCCCTGGCTCCAGGCAGTCGCAGCCCCTCTGCGCATCCCCGCCCGTTATACAGGTGTCACGGTTTCCCATAATTATCTGCTGACTCATCCCCTCCACACTCAACTAGACTACCAGCTTTTTGAGGGCAGGGAACTCCTGTCATCCATTGTTGTGTTTCCAGCAGGTGCCCACTGAAGACTTCTGGGTGGTTGGCTGGTGGTTGGCTGGTCTTATTTTACAGTAGGTGCCACGTTGCATTTGGTCTTCTCTGTGGAGAACTCTGACCCCTCTTTCCTCCCGCCATCCACATTTGCTATCCCCACTCCACCCAGCTCCAGTTAGGGTTGGGGAGAGGGGGGAGAACTGGAAACTTGAGTCTGGAGATCAGAGTTCTCCAAGTGACCCTAGACAATGTACTCCCCTTCCTTGTGCCTCAGTTTCCTCATCTGTACGGTGAGGCTACCCGGTCATCGCGAGGCTGCATTAAGTCTCCAGGCACTCCAGGTATGAGAAAGAGCTTGGTAAAATGTGGTCTGTGTGTGTGGAGGGGTGGTAGGTAGGTGACGTCGTTACTATTTTGGCAGTAATTGTTCGGTGGTGATTGTTGTCCCAGTAGAATCAGACACACCACGCCTGAACATGAGTTGGGCTTCTGCAGTTAGATGTTTTGAGATCCGAGGAGTAAGCTCATGGCAAGGTGTAATCGAGGACTCAGCCTCTGGCTGGACTCTGGGCTGGAGGCTTGGCCGGGCTTTGGGGTGCTGGGTCTTCAGGTCTCAGCTGCAGTGCTGGCCCGCCCTCTGGTGGCTCTAGATGGATCTGCAGCCCCACGGGAAGCCAAGATCTCTGGAGATGGGCTCAGCGACGGATTTTCCCTGGAAAGGAAGAGGACCGCCCACCCCATTGCCTGGAGAACAGCGGGCTTTGGAAAAGAGACCAGGTAGAAGGAGGGGTATATTGGCACAGACTGGATGAGTCTGGACTTCCGAGTTCCCACTTACTAACAGCGCAGCTACTGTCAATGTGCCACCCAAGATCCCACTTCCCTCCGGGCATACCCACCGAGTGAGTCCACAGAACCTCCCTGGCTCTTCCCTTCACCTCTTTGGCACCTTCACTGTGTAGAACGCTTGGCGGTTAGTGTGCAAGGTGCGGTGGCTCAGTGGTCGAGAGCACAGGCTTTGATGGGTTTGTGCCCTGGCTCTGCGTCTCTCTAGCTAGAGGGGGGACCTTGGGCAAGTCGCTTACTTTTTCAAACCCCAGTTTTCCCACTCAGAAGATGGGAGGGACCGGACATGGTGGGTCGTCTTGGTAATCCCAGCAATTTGGGAGGCTGAGGCGGGAGGATTGCTTAAGACTAGGAGTTCAAGACCAGCCCTGTCAACTTAGCGAGACCCCTGCCTCAAAATTAACCAGTCAATCAATCAATAAAAGAAATTGGGGAGTGTTGACACTAGTTCCCAGCTCAAGTTTGAGACCATCCCTGGTGACTTAGAAGAACCTTGTCTCAAAATAAATAAATGAATAGATAGATAGATGAATAAATAAATAAGGTGGGAGGAAGGAGGGCGATACTCATTTCCAGCTCATAGGGTTGTTTGAGGAGTAAAAGAAACAAAACATGAAAGAACATAACAGAGTAGTTGACCCTGTGTTGGATAAATGCTGATAATATTATTTTTACTTTTAACCTAATGACAATCTGGAGAAATAGGCATTGCAGTCTAGAGGCAGAAAGAAAAATGATGACCTGCAGTCATTTATTTTTTTGAGACAGTGTGTCACTCTGTCTTACTCTGTCACCCAGGCTGGGGGGCAGTGGCATGATCCTGGCTCACTGCAACCTCCACCTCCCAGGCTCAAGCAATCCTCCCACCTCAGCCTCCCAAGTAGCTGGGACTACAGGCAGATACCACCACGCCTGGCTAATTTTTGTAGAGATGGGGGTCTCACTATGTTTCCCAGGCTGGTCTTGAACTCCTGGAATCAAGCAATCTGCCTGCCTTGGCCTCCCAAAGTGCTGGGATTGCAGGTGTGAACCACTGCACCCAGCACCTGTGGTCTCATAAGGAGTGAGTGGCAGAGCCAGGTCTGGGGGTCATTTTTTAGATATGACTTCCCTAGTTAACATCCCACGTTAACTACCCTTCAGATGACCTTCACAGCTCCACCCTACCTGGCTTTTGCCAGGGATGCCCACTGTGGTAAAAAGAATCCTGGCCCAAATTAAAAGTCCTGAGTTCCAGCGTGGACTCTCCCTCTAGACAGCTGAGTAACTGGGCCAGACCTCTCCTGTCTGGGCTTCAGGATCCCATCATTGAAGGGAATATCTTGGACTCTATATTCTTGAGAGTCCTGCAAAGCTACATCTTAGTATCATCTGGGTGTCTCCATGACTGCCAAACTAGAAGTTACCAAAAATGGAGCCTCTCAGCTAGATCCCACGCTGCCTCCACTTTCTCAGCTCTGGGCACGGGGGAGAATCAGATTTTCTAGGGATTCCTCCAGACCCCACCCTGGGCTCCTCAGCTGTCCCACTGGTCACCAGACCTGCTCCTGAGCCAGTCAGTGGCCCCATGTGCTGCCTACTGTGCTGGGAGGTAGAGGGACGGAGGTGCACTTGTCACCCAGAACCCTTCCACAGTGAGTTCCACGCCCTCTTCTGCCTGGTCCAAGGGGAACAGGGCTCCTTTCTAGGCCCTTTCTAAACCAGGGAAGAAAACCTAGATTAGTATAAAGGCCAAGGTTGTCAGAACATGTTTTTCTCTTTCCTTGTCTCATTTTTAGGGTCCCTGTCCATGTATTTTATTTATTTATTTATTTATTTCGACATGGAGTCTTTCTCTGTCACCCAGTCTAGGATGCAGTGGCAAGATCTTGGCTCACTGCAAGCTCTGCCTCCCAGGTTCAAGCAATTCTCCTGCCTCAGCCTCCCGAGTAGCTGGGACTACAGGCACACGCCACCACGCCCAGCTATTTTTTTGTATTTTTAGTAGAGACGGGGTTTCACCATGTTGGCCAGGCTGGTCTCAAACTCCTGACCTTGTGATCCACCCTCCTCGGCCTCCCAAAGTGCTGGGGTCACAAGTGTGAGCCACCATGCCCGGCCTATTATTTATAATTCAACAGGTATATATTAAGCCCTTGCTTCATGTCATGAACTTACGTGTGCTGGCTGATGTAGAGTAACTCTATGGGGGAGAGTCTGTGAATATCCCCTTCTTACAGATGGAGAAACAGGCTCAGAGAGGTGGTGCTGCTCTTAGATCTGGGCAAAAAGGGTCCTTTCCTGAGCCCTGTGCTTTAGAGGGCTCTGCTCTGGCCTTCCTCTAGCCAGTTTCCCTGAATGGGGCAAGAAGTCCCTAAGGCCAAGGGATGTGCCTCCCAGAGGCTGCGTCTCTCTTCCAGACCACACTTAGGGTATCCTGGACCCTGGAATCTCAAAAAGCCCAAGTTGACTTCCTGGGCCTTTGTGGGCTTCTTCTCTGAACTACCTTTCTGCCAGTGCATGAACCCATGGCCAAAGGGTAGCCAAGGGGCAGATGTTTGGAGAGGGTGTGGCTGGGCCTTAGACATATGAGTGGGATATTCACATGTATGGACATGAGGCTCTTTGTTGCCTGAGATGGAGCTGTGGTTGGGAAGTGGAGGGGAGCTGGGTGTATTTTTTTTTTTTTTTTTTTTTGAGATGGAGTTTCGCACTTGCTCTTGCTGCCCAGACTGGAGTGCAATGGCACAATCTTGGCTCACTGCAACCTCCACCCCCCAGGTTCAAGCAATTCTCCTGCCTCAGCCTCCCAAGTAGCTGGGATTGCAGGAATGCACCACCATGCCTGGCTAATTTTGTATTTTTAGTAGAAACAGGGTTTCACCATGTTGGTCAGGCTGGTCTCGAACTTCTATCCTCAAGTGAGCCATCTATCTCAGCCTCCCAAAGTGCTAGGATTACAGGCATGAGCCACTGGGCCTGGCTGCTGGCTGTATTTCTATATAGAACCTCAAGGAGTTGGGTCATTCTAAATTTGAACCTGGATTTCGAAGGTCAGGTTCCTTTCAAAATGCAAGAGTGATGCTTGTAGTTGGGAGGCTAGGGATGCCTTGTGGGCAGGGGTTGCCCGGCTTGTACTAGTGGGGTAGCGATTCCCAAGCTGTGGTACCAGTGCCTCCCTTTGCGCTCCAGCCCTGTCCCTGCAAGTGTTAGGGGCAGCTGGGTGGAGAGGTCACATAACTTCATCAAAGGTTACATGACTTAAAAGCTGCAAAGCCAGGCTATGAGCTCAGGTCTGCGTAAATCTTTTCTTCTTTAATGAAGCTCCACACCAGTCTTAACCAGAAGTCAGAATTTTGGCTCCCTGGAGTTCTCTGGTTAGAAAGTTGAGTCCCGTTGTTTCTTGGAGTTACCTTCCAGTGAAGACAGCCTCCCTATCCCACTTGACTCTGAACTTGCTGAGTTCAGGGTCCATGTTTTCTTTGGCTTTGTTTATTTCGTGCACCTGGCACAGCCCCGACTCAGAGTAGGTGTTCAGCAAATGTTGCTGACCTATCAGAAACGTAGTCTACTGCGGGAGGTGCTCATCAAATAATGGTGGTGTGAGGTGCTATAGGTCACATCTGTGTTCAGCGGAGCGGGTAAAATCTAGGATGGAGGTGGGGTTGGGGAAGCATTGGGAAGCCCTGCCCAGAGTGGCCATGCGATTAGCTGCCTGGGACTCTCTCTCTCTCTCTTTTTTTTTTTTTTTTGAGATGGAGTCTCGCTCTGTCACCCAGGCCGGAGTGCAGTGGCGCGATCTCGGCTCACTGCAAGCTCTGCCTCCTGTAGTTGCCTGGGACTCTCTTAATCCGAGAACCCTCTATCATGGGGCAAGAGACTCTGCACGGTAGCATGAGCCTGTAATCCCGGCTACTCAGGATGCTGAGGTAGGAGGATTGCTTGAGTCCAGGAGTTTGAAACCAGCCTGCACAACATAGTGAGACCTGTCTCAAAAAAAAAAAAAAAAAAAAAAAAAAAAAAAGAAAGAAAGAAAAGAAAGTAAGAAAAGAATAATAATAGTAATAAATCACCTGTGCAACGTGCTCACTTCTTTCTTTGGAATGTAGCAAGTGTACCTAATAAATGTGATCATCGTAATCATCATAGTGAGCACAGTCTAAAGCATCTTGACTTTATTCTATAAGCAATAAAAGAGGATTTGTTTTTACAGAACGCATTCTGTTGTGAAAATAATTTTTCAACCTTAACAAAGAACATTCTTCAAGTAAAAGGAAAAACACCCATCTTTCTCCCAACCTTCAATAATTTTCAATTTTGCATATTCTCCAGACTTTGTCAATATGAATATTTACTTTGCATGGTCGCCATCAGTGTTCATGCGATTTTTTTATCCTGCCTTTTATAAACAAATATGATGTTATAAACTGGTTTCCATGTTTCTGCATATTCTTCATAATTATCATTTTGTGGCTGCATAATATTGCATTGACTATATTAACCATGGTTTTCTTAACCATTTCACCGTCTGGGGAAATGGAGGATAATGCCAGGGTCATGCCTGGAGCTTTTTTTTTGTCTATTGCATTATATTCTTAAGATCAAATCCCAGCAGTGAGATTAGTCAGTCAAAAAGTAATAATATTTTCAAGGCTCTTGTTATATTTTACTAGATTGTTTTTCAGAGTTTTGCACACTGCTTCCGGAGATGTAGGAACACAGACGTCATCCAACCTTGCCAGTGCTAGGTGATGGTGTTTATAAAATTCTGCTAATTTAATAAGTATGAAATGCTATCCTCACATGGCTTTCATTTCCATCTCTTTGATCACGAACAGGTTGAACTATTTTCCAAGTATTTGCTTACTCTCTGCATATCCTCTTGGGCGAAGTAGTCATTCACAGCCTTCACCTGTTTATCTGTTGAAGTCTTGAGGCTTGTCCTATAAAAGTGAGCGAGCACTTTGGAGTTGATAGACATTAATCACTTCCAGCCAGATTTGGCCATTGCGGCTTCTGAGCAGGGGGATGCATGATCAAAACTATACCCTGGACAGATTAACTTTAAATTAATTAGAGAAAATGGGCTGAGAGGCAGAGACGTGTGTCTTGAGCCCGGGAGTTTGAGGCTGCAGTGAGCCTATGACTGCAGAGAGCTCGTTTGGAGATTCTGGCAGGGGAGAACAGGTGCTCATATACCCTTGACTGAAGAATGGTCCTCCTCTATCAGGAAAGGTCTTCCTCTTTGACCAAGTGTGCAGTTTTGGGAGGAATACATGTGGAGTGGCGAGGGAGAAAGGGGACAGGTGCCCAGCCAGCCTGATCAGCCGAATCAACTCTGGAGATCAGTGGGGTGACAGATGTCACAGCCAGATCGTCCTCACATTTTGTGATTTCATTGGATCTTCACAACAACCCTGTGAGATTAAAAACTAGTATTATCTTGAATTTACAGATTAGAAATCTGAGACTCGGCAAGGTTAGCCCTCCTGCCTAATTTTACACAGTCAGCAAAAAAGCTGGGTTCCAACCCCAGCCTGTGTAATTACAGAATTTGAGCTGAATTCCAGAATTGGCATTGTATGTCAGTGTTTAAAGAACTTCAGTCATTAAGGTATCGCTATGATGATTTTGGGGATAGCTGCGGCTCACACATTATGTACTGTGACTTAGTAATTTTAAAATTTAAATCAACTCACTTTAATTTAAAGTGAATGCCTACTTTAGCATTTTTTGTAAAAGCAGGAATGCCCTTGGAATCATTCATTAAATGTGTTGATTTTATTTTTCAGTGCACAATAAAATGAAATCATTAACAGTATAAAGAAGTCATATGAGCTCATATTGTACACCCGCTTTGGGAAAAAGTGAACTACCTTATGCTCCAGCCTCCCATTCCGGTCTTATCAGCCTCTGCCTGGTCCGTCTCCCAGAGCTTCCCCAGCCTCACTCCGCTGGGGAAGCTCAGACCACCCTGTACCTCTAGTTGCCCCCAGTCTCAGCACTTTCCCAGGTCTTGCCTGAGCCAAATCCAGATCAAAGGCATTAGTGGACAAAGAGAGCACAGATTCAGAAGCCTGCACACTACAACAATGAATTTCCATTTCTTAAACTGCTACCATGTGCCAGGCATTATTCCAGAAGCTTTATATACATTATCTCTACTGGATTTTTATAATGACCCTTGAAGCAGGTGTGATGTTTTACTTCTATTTTATATGTTAAGAAAGTGAGGCACACAGGGGTTAAAGCATTTGCTTATCACACGATGGGTAAGTAACAGCCAGGATTCAAGGCTAGTCCTGTTGAGCCTAGAAGTCCTTTCTCTTACCATTCTGCTTTTCAGTCTTTTTATTTTTATTTATTTTATTTAATTTATTTCTTTTAGAGACAGGGTCTTCCTCTATTGCCTAGGCTGGAGTGCAGTGGTGCAGTCATAGGCTCACTGCAGCCTCAAGCTCCTGGGCTTAAGCAATCCTTCTGCCTCAGCCTCCCAAGTAGCTGGGTCTATAAGCACGCATCACCATGCCTGGCTAATTCATTTTTATTTTTATTTTTTGTGGAGACAGAGTCTCGCTATGTTGCCCAGGCTGATCTTGAACTCCTGGCCTCAAACTATCCTCCCACCTTGACCTACACAATTGCTGGGATTACAGGTGTGAGCCACGGTACCCAGCTCTCTCTTTACTGATATATTGGTACATATTTATAGGATACATGTGATGTTTTGTTACATGCATAGAATGTATAATGTTCGACAGGGTATTTAGGATATCTCTCACCTCGAGCATGTATCATTTCTCCCATCCAAATACTAACCAGGCTCAACCCTGCTTAGCTTCCGAGAACAAACCAGATCTGGCATGTTCAGGGTGGTATGGCTGCAGACAAGCATTTATTATTTCTATGTGTTGGAAAATTTCAAGTCCTCTCTTCTAGCTATTTTGAAATACACAATACATTGTTGTTAACTATAGTCACCCTACTCTGCTTATTACTTCTATCTAATTGTATGTTTGTACCCACTAACCGACCTATCTTTCCCCCCCCACCCCCAGGCTTATTAATGATGAGGGTTACATAACAGGCTAACAGCTTCCTCCACCATGCACTCCAAAGTGGGCCTATACATTTTTTTGCCTCTCTAGGGTGTGGGGCAAAAAGGCACTCTCATTTATTACAGGTGGGGGTGTTAATTGGTGTGACCACTTTGGAAGACAATTTGACAGATAGCTATTAAATGTAAAATGCATATCCTCTTTGACCCAGAAATTCTCATTTTGGGAATTTATCCTGCAGTTATTCTTGAAATGTTCAAAAAGACATTTATAGATGGATAGTCAATGCAACCTTGTTTGTAAGTAGCATATGATGCTGAAGACATAACCTAACCTAAATATTATCAATAGGAAATTGGTTACATAAATTTTAGAACATCCACCTACAGCCATCAAAAAGAATAAAGAAGGTCTATATGTTCTTTTTTTTTTTGAGATGGAGTCTCGCTTTGTTGCCCACCCACCCTGGAGTGCAGTGGTGCGATCTCGGCTCACTGCAACCTCTGCCTCCCGGGTTCGAGCAATTCTCCTGCCTCAGCCTCCCGAGTAGCTGGGACTACAGGCACCTGCCACCACACCTGGCTAATTTTTGTACTTCTGTTAGAGATGGGGGTTTCACCATGATGGCCAGGCTGGTTTCAAACTTCTGACCTCAAGTGATCCACCCACCTCAGCCTCCCAGAGTGCTGGGATTACGGACATGAGCCACTGCGCCTGGCCAGATCTATATGTTCTTATATTGAGCAGTACCAAAGATACTAAGTTAACAAAATAAGGTACAGAACAATTTAATAATATGCTACTATTGATGTCAAAATCCTGTGGGATGAAATATAGATATAATAATTGCACACATATGCTGATGCACGCATGGATATCTCTGGAAGAACATGGAGGACACGGGTAACAACAGCAGCCCAGAATAATGTATCAGAAGGACTCTGGTTGAGAGGGGAGGGCTGGGGATTCGTCTTGCTGCAGGGTTTGCCCAGCCATCAGACTGTCCTCGAGACACAGGCTAATTTGAGGGGTGTGGGAATATGAGTAACACAGGTCATGGAGAATCCTAACTTCTCCCAGTGTCTCCTTCACTGACATGCTCACACCAGCCCTGCAGGCACTGACCGATGGATGAAATCTGATTTTTTAAAAGGTGTATGGGGCCGGGTGTGGTGGCTCAGGCCTGTAATCCCAGTACTTTGGGAGGCCGAGGCGGACAGATCACCTGAGGTCGGGAGTTTGAGACCAGCCTGGCCAACATGGCAAAACCCTGTCTCTACCAAAAATACAAAACTTAGCCGGGTGTGGTAGCACATGCCTGAAATCCCAGCTACTTGGGAGGCGGAGGCAGGAGAATCGCTTGAACCCGGGAGGCGGAGGTTGCAGTGAACTGAGATCGTGCTATTGCACTCCAGCTTGGGCAACAAGAGCAAAATTCCGTCTCAAAAAAAAAAAAAAAAAAATGGTGTGTGGCACCTCTCTCCACCAACTTTCTTTGGCTTTGGCTCTGGCCACGTGACACGCCTACTCCTGCTTCACCTTCTACCATGAGTAAAACTTCCCGAGGCCTCCCAGAAGCTGAGCTGATGCTGGCGCCATGCTTTCTGTATAGCCTGCAGAACCATGAGCCTTAGGCTAATTTGAGAGGTTTGGGAATATGAGTAACAGATCACGGAGTATTCTAACTTCTCCCAGTGTTGCCTCTCACCGACATCACCACACCAGCCCTGCTAGGCACTCCGTTAATGGATGAGAGGCTTATTTTCTTTCCTTCTCTCCCTTCCTTCCTCCCTCCCTCCCTCCCTTCCTTCCTTCCTTCCTTTCTTTCCTTCTTTCTTTTTCTTTCTTTCTCTCTCTCTCTTTCTCTTTCTTTCCTCCTCCTCCTCCTCCTCCTCTCTCTGTCTCCTCTCACCTCTCACTCTTTTTTTTTTGAGACGGACTCTGGCTTTGTTGCCCAGGCCGGAGTGCAGTGGTGCAGTCTCGGCTTACTGCAACCTTCACCTCCCAGGTTCAAGCAATTCTCCTGCCTCAGCCTCCCGACTAGCTGGGATTACAGGCGTCCGCCACCACACCCAGCTAATTTTTGTATTTTTAGTAGAGACGGGGTTTTGCCATGTTGGCCAGGCTGGTCTAGAACTCTCGACCTTAGGTGATCTGCCCACCTCAGCCTCCCAAATTGCTGGGATTACAGGCGTGAGACACCGTGCCCAGCCAGGAGGCTTATTTTCTTGATAAATTACCCAGTCTCAGGTATTTCTCTATAGCGATGCAAGAACAGCCTAATGCATCCAGGCTCAGCATCAGTGGACCCAGGTGGGAGAGGTTAAGATGTCAAGGTCTGAATGCCGCTTCCACACACCTTTGGGACCTAGGGACTCCCTCTCTATGTCTCTTTTCAGTAGAAGATGTTATCTTCTCCTTTCTCTGACCAGTAATTGGTGATGGTTTCAGAGATAGCTTTTCAGTCAAGACATATTTCAGTGGCTTCACTGAGCCCAAGTTCCCTCACCTCGCTAGGACTTTATTTCCTTGTTTCTAGAAGAGGGATAACACATACTTCATAATGTAGTTGTGAGATTAAGGGAGCTGGTACCGGGTGGTGCATAAGGACAGGATAGTGCAATGGTGAGACCGCTCAAAAAGCGAAAAGTTGACCTGCGAGGGTGACACTTATAAAATCAGCACACAGTAGGAGTAGAAGGAATGTCCTTCATCAGTTACAATATTTGGAGGGTGCAAGTTATAGAAAGCCCAGCCCTGGCTGGGCGCGGTGGCTCATGCCTATAATCCCAGCACTTTGGGAGGCCGAGGCAGGTGGATCATGAGGTCAGGAGTTCAAGACCAGCCTGACCAACGTGGTGAAACCCCACCTCTACTAAAAATACAAAATAAGCTGGGTGAGGGGGCGTGTGCCTGTAATCCCAGCTACTCAGGAGGCTGAGGCAGGAGAATCACTTGAAACCAGGAGGTGGAGGTTGCAGTGAGTCGAGATTGTGCCACTGCACTCCAGTCTGGGCAACAGAGCGAGACTCCATCTCAAAAGAAAAAAAAAAAAAAAAAAAAGAAAACCCAGCCCTAACTGGCTTAAATAGTAAGAAGATCTATTGTATTATCTATCTCAGGCAGCAGCAAGCTCAGAGGTAGGGGACTGCAGAGTTGGTTGATCCAGTGGCTTAACGATGTCATCAAGGACCCAGGTTCTTTCTGTCTTAGCACCTCTGTCTGCAAGGCCAGCTTAATCCTAAGTCAGATTGTTCTTGTCTTGATTACAAGTTGGCTGCTGGGCCAGCCGACGCTGCATGCCTCCCTGTTCATCTTCAGAAGTAGAAAGTGGCTCTTCCCCAGTCATGGCATGAAAGAGTTTCCTTTCTGTCTGGAATTGCTTAGGTCAAAACCCACCTGGAACCAATGACGGTCACCAGGAAGGTAATATGCACTGATTATCTTAAGTCTGGATTCCTGAGCCAGTCTTGGGCAAGGAGTGTGATACTGTCATGATTGTCTTGGGCTCATCAGGACAGCTCTGCAGATGAGATCAAACCCCAAGCCACATTATTCTGAACAGTGGGGAGTGGAAAAGAGACATTTTGGGAGATGTCAAACACAATGTCTACCCCAGATCCCTAGGTCCAGGTCACAGCATCTTGGTTGGACACAAAATGTAGTAAAAGAAGGACTATCCATCCATTTATTTACCTATTCATCTGGTTTTTGATTTTTTAATTTTATTTTATAAGCAGAGTCTCACTCTGTCACCCAGACTGGAGTGCAGTGGCTCGATCATGGCTTATGGCAGTCTCAACCTCCCAGGCTCAAGTGACCCTCCCATGCTCAAGTGATCCTCCTACCTCAGTCTCCCACGTAGTTAAAACTACAGATGCATGCCACCATACTCAGTTAATTTTTGCAATTTTTGTAGAGACGGGGTTTCGTCATGATTCCCAGGCTGGTATTGAACTCCTGAGCTCAAGCCATACGCTTCCCTTTGCCTCCCAAAATGCTGGGATTATAGGCATGAGCCACTGCTCCTGGCTCCTCTGTTTAATAGTTTATGAAACAACTACTGGGTGCTGAGCATGGGGCCAGGGGCTGGAGCTAGCAGGGACCAGGCACATCTCTTCCAAGTCCTTGGTTTCTTAAAGGTTTTGCTCATAATTCCTCTTTTCTTTTCTTCTTTCTTTTTTTTTTTTTGAGATGGAGTCTCGCTCTGTTGCCCAGGCTGGAGTGCAGTGGCGCGATCTCAGCTCACTGCAACCTCCGCCTCCTGGGTTCAAGCGATTCTCCTGCCTCAGCCTCCCGAGTAGCTGGGACTACAGGTGTCTGCCACTACGCCCAGCTAATTCTTATATTTTTAGCAGAGACGGGGTTTCACCATATTGGCCAGGCTGCTCTTGAACCCCTGACCTCATGATCTGCCCGCCTCGGCCTCCCAAAGTACTGGGATTACAGGCGAGAGCCACCACGCCCAGCCAATTTCCCTTTTCAATGAGGCCTCACTGACCTCCATACTCCACTCCTCCACCTGGCCCACTCAGCTCTACTTTTTCTTCCCCATAGCACTCACGGCCTCCTAACATACTATGTAAGTTATTTATTTACTAGGTTTACTGCTTACTTTCTGTCTTCCTCTACTAGAATGTAAACTCCGTGAGAATAGAAATTGGTGCCTTTTTATTTAGTGTGGTGTCTGCAGCCCCGACTTAGTCCCTGGCACACGATAGTCACTCCACCCACGGCTGTTGAATAAGTGACTAAAGGTTCCTGCCCTCATATTGTTATGAGGGGGTGTGCAGGTGGTTAGAGAAAAATCTGAGGCACAATAAAATGTATAGAGTTTAAGAAAAAAAGCAATCCATGAATTGGGGTAGTTTCAGAGGTAGTTTTTCAGTCATGACATATTTCAGTGGCTTCACTGAGCCCAAGTTCTTTCACCTCTCTAGGACTTTATTTCCTTATTTCTAGAACGGGGATAGCACATACTTCATAAGGCGGTAATGAGAGTAAGGGAGCTGATATGGGGTGATGCATAAGGACAGGATAGAGCAGTGGTGAGACCACTCAGATGACAAAGCGTCAGAGACCAGTATTTACGAGGGAAATGTGGAAGCATGATAAAGAAATTATTTGGGCTGGGCACAGTGACTCACAACTAATAACAAAACTTTGGGAGGCCAAGGTGGGAGGATCACTTGAACCCAGAAGGTCAAGGCTGCAGTGAGCTGTGATTTTGCCACTACACTCCAGCCTGGTCAACAGAGTGAGACCCTGGTTCGAAATATTATTTGATTGGTTACAGTTGTACAGGTGCCCTATCTGGTCTATTCCATTTGAAAGTTCCTAGTTCTATAATTTTAAGTTTGTTGGCTGTTTCTGATTGGTTAAGCTTAAGTTTTGTGTTCCTTTAATACAGTTATGTGCCCCATAATGACATTTTGGTCAAGGACAGACCACATACACAATGGTGGTCCCATAAGATTATAACAGAGCTGAAACATTCCTGTTTTCTATGGCGTAGCGGTCCTGATGTTGTAGCACAATGCATTACTTATACGTTTGTGGCAATGCTGGTATAAACACACCTACTGCACTGCCAGTCATATAAAAGAATAGCACATACAGTTACATATAGTACATAATATTTGATAATGATAATACATAACTATATTACTGGTTTATGTATTTACTATACTATTTATCTTTATTTTATTTTATTTTATTTTTGAGACACAGTCTCATTCTGTCACCCAGGCTGGAGTACAGTGGCGTGATCTTGGCTCACCACAACCTCCCCTTCCTGGGTTCAAGCGATTCTCCTGCCTCAGCCTCCTGAGTAGCTGGGATTACAGGCGTGCACCATGACACCCTGCTAATATTTTTTGTAATTTTAGTAGAGACGGGGTTTTGCCATGTTGGCCAGGCTGGTCTTGAACTCCTGACCTCAAGTGATCACCCCGCCTCGGCTTCCCAAAGTGCTGGGATTACAGGTGTGAGCCACCATGCATGGCCTATTTATCATTATTTTAGAGTATACGCCTTATACTTGTAAAAAGCTAACTGTAAAACAGCCTCGGGCAGGTCTCTGACACTTTGTCATCTGAGTGGTCTCACCATGGCTCTATCCTGTCCTTATGCATCACCCCATATCAGCTCTCTTACTCTCATTACCGCCTTATGAAGTATGTGCTATCCCGGTTCTAGAAATAAGGAAATAAAGTCCTAGAGAGGTGAAAGAACTTGGGCTCAGTGAAGCCGCTGAAATATGTCATGACTGAAAAACTACCTCTGAAACTACCCCGATTCATGGATTGCTTTTTTTCTTAAACTCTATACATTTTATTGTGCCTCAGATTTTTCTCTAACCACCTGCACACCCCCTCATAACAATATGAGGGCAGGAACCTTTAGTCACTTATTCAACAGCCGTGGGTGGAGTGACTGTCGTGTGCCAGGGACTAAGCCAGGGGCTGCAGACACCACACTAAATAAAAAGGCACCAGTTTCTATTCTCACGGAGTTTACATTCTAGTAGAGGAAGACAGAAAGTAAGCAGTAAACCTAGTAAATACATAACTTACATAGTATGTTAGGAGGCCGTGAGTGCTATGGGGAAGAAAAAGTAGAGCTGAGTGGGCCAGGTGGAGGAGTGGAGTATGGAGGCCTCATTGAAAAGGGAAATTGGCTGGGCGCTGTGGCTCACGCCTGTAATCCCAGCACTTTGGGAGGCCGAGGCGGGCGGATCACAAGGTCAGGAGTTCAAGACCAGAAGAAGACATTGTTATCATAGGAGATGACAGCTCCATGCATATTATTGTCCCTGAAAACCTTCTAGTGTGGAAGTGGAAGACAGTGATAGTGATGATAGGACCCAGTGTAGGCCTAGGCTAATGTGTATGTTTGTGTCTTTGCTTTTAACAAGAAAGTTTAAAAAGTTAAAATAAAATTTAAAAATGTTTAAATAGTAAAAAGCTACCCAGGAACAGTGGCTCACACCTGTAATGCCACCATTTGGGGAGGCCAAGGAGGGTGGATTGCTTGAGCTCAGGAGTTCAAGACCAGCCTGGGCAACATGGTGAAACCCCATCTCTACAAAAAATACAAATATTAGCCAAGTGTGGTGGCATGCGGCTATAGTACCGGCTAATCGAGAGGCTGAGGTGGGAGGATCACTTGACCCCAGGTGGTTGAGGCTGCAGTGAGCTGTGACTGTGCCACTGCACTCCATTCTAGGTGACAGAGTGAAACCCTGTCTCAAAAGAAAAAAAGAAAACATCTTAAAGAATAAGGATGTAAAGCGAGAAAATATTTTTGTGTAGCTGTTCAATGTTTGTGTTTTAAGCCAAGTGTTATTACAAAAGAGTCAAAAGTTTTAATTTAAAAGTTTATAAAGTAAAAAAGCGAATAAGCTAGGGTAAATTTTTTATTGAAAAAAGAAAAATATCTTTGCATAAACTTAGTGTAGTCTAAGTGTACATTGCTTTTATTTTATTTATTTTTTATTTCTTTGAGACAGAGTTTCACTCTTGTTGCCCAGGCTGGAGTGCAATGGCATGATCTCAGCTCATGGCAAACTCCGCCTCCTGGGTTCAAGCGATTCTCCTGCCTCAGCCTCCCGAGTAGCTGGGATTACAGGTACCCACCACCACGCATGGCTAGTTTTTTTGCATTTTTGTTTTTGAAATGGAGTTTCGCTCTTTCACCCAGGCTGGAGCGCAATGACATGATCTGGGCTCACTGCAACCTCCGCCTCCCGGGTTCAAGAGATTCTCCTGCCTCAGCCTCCCGAGTAGCTGGGATTATAGGCATGTGCCACCACACTTGGCTAATTTTTGTATTTTTGGTAGAGACAGGGTTTTGCCATGTTGGCCAGGCTGGTCTAGAACTCCTGACCTCAAGTGATCCACCCACCTTGGCCTCCCATAGTGCTGGGATTACAGGTGTGAGCCACCATGCCCAGCTGTTTTTTTGTATTTTTAGTAGAGATGGGGGGGGGAGGGTTTCACCATGTTGGCCAGGCTGGTCTCGAACTCCTGACCTCAGGTGATCCACCTGCCTCGGCCTCCCAAAGTGCTGGGATTACAGGCATAAGCCACCATGCCCGGCCAGTATACAGTATTTATAAAGTCTCCAGTAGTGTGCAGCAATGTCCTAGACCTTCACATTCACTCACCACTCACTGACTCACCCAGAGCAACTGCCAGGCCTGCCAGCTGCATGCATGGTAAATGCCCTATACAGGTGAACCATTTTTAAATATTTTATACTCTATTTTTACTGTACCTTTTCTATGATTAACTACACAAATGCTTACCATTGTGTTACAACTGCCTACAGTAATCAGTACAGTAACACGTATGGGTTGGTAACCTAGGAGCAAAGTAGCCTAGGCAACACCATGTTGCCTGCGTGTGTAGTAGTCTATACTGTCTAGGTTTGTGTAAATACACTCTCTCATGTTTGCATAAAGATAAAATCACCTAATGACACATTTCTCTGAGCGTATTCCTGTTGTTAAGCAACATATGTATAAGCATTTACAAGAAATAGCTCAAAAAAAAATTTTTTTTTTCTGAGACAGGGTCACGCTTTGTCACCCAGGCTGGAGTGCAGTGGTGCAATCTCGGCTCACTGCGATATCTGTCTTCCCGGTTCAATCGATTCTCTGACCTTAGCCTCCTGAGTCGCTAGGACTACAGGCACGCACCACCATGCCCAGCTAATTTTTTTGTATTTTATTAGAGATGGGGTTTCATCATGTTGGCCAGGCTGGTCTCGAACTCTTGACCTCAGGTGATCCACCCGCCTTGGCCTCCCAACATGCTGGGATTACAGGCATGAGCCACTATGTCCAGCCGTTACGTTTTTTTTGGTTGTTTAGTTTTTTTGTTTTTTTTTTTTTTTTAAGAGACAGATTCTCACTCTGTCATCAAGGCTGGAGTGCAATGGCACAACTGTAGCTCACTGCAGCCTCCAACTCCTGGGCTCAAGGGACCCTCCTGTCTCAGACTTCCCAGTGACTGAGACTGTGAGCCACCATGCTCAGCTAATTATTTTTTGTAGAGGTGGGGTCTTTCTCTGTTGCTCAGGTTTGTCTCAAACTCCTGGGCTCAATCAGTCCTCCTGCTTTGACCTCCCAAAGGGCTGGGATTACAGATGTGAGCCTGAAAACCTTCTCATGTGGAAGTGGAAGATAGGCCCAGGCCACTTATGTTTTCAAATTAAGCAAGGTTGAGGTCACTTATGAAGCCTAACTAGCTTTGCTTGCTCAAGGGATCTTCAGGCCTGACCTCGGTTTTCATTTGTTTTAACAGTGTTTATGTGTATGTGTGTGTGTTTATGTACGTGCATGATAGGGGGAAAGCTCAGAAATCGAGTAAGCCAAACACAAATATGTAAGTATAAGCAGGGATAAATTCTATGCTGAAGGAGTATGGGCCACAGGAGAGCACTTGCGCCAGTCTGGTGATCAGGAACAATGTCCTTTGGGAAGTGACATTTGAGCCATGCCCTGAAGTATGATAGGAGTTAGTTAGGGGTGAGGCAGTGAGACCCAGAGTTGGGGCTTCCTGCACGAGCTCAGCTGGGCACTGAGGACCCAGTGGACTCTCCTACAGGGCAGTGAGGAGCAGAAAGGCTGAGGAGGGCTGGGTGTGGTGACTCACACTTGTAATCCCAAGGGCTTTGAGAGGCTGATGGGGGAGAGCTCCTGATGGGTAGAGCTCAGGAGTTTGAGACCAGCCTGAGCAACATAGCGAGACTCCATCACTGTAAAAAGTTTTTAAAAATTGGCTGGGTGTGGTGGTATGCATCTGCAGTCTCAGCTACTCAAGAGGCTGGGGTAAGAGGATTGCTAGAGCCTAGGAGGTGGAGGCTGCAGTGAACCATGATTGTGCCACTGTACTCCAGCCTAGGGGACAAAGCGAGATCCTGTCTAAAAAATGAATGAATAGGCTGTGCGCAGTGACTCACGCCTGTAATCCCAGCACTTTTGGAGGCTGAGGCAGGTGGATCACCTGTGATCGGGAGTTTGAGACCAGCCTGGCCAATATGGTGAAACCCCGATGCAAAAATTAACTGGGCATGGTGGCTCACATCTGTAATTCCAGCTACTCGGGAGGCTGAGGCATGAGAATCTCTTGAACCTAGGGGGCAGAGGTTGCAGTGAGCTGAGATCACGCCACTGCACTCCAGCCTGGGAGACAGTGAGACTCCATCAAAAAAAGAAAGGATAAAAGGAAGGGAGGGAGGGAGGGAGGGAGAGGGGGAGAGAGAGAGAGAGAGA